>NC_136500.1:63492651-63505151 GCF_053919585.1 Euprymna scolopes
TTTAAATAAAACAAGTGAAGCATGCTTGAGTGCACAGTGAACGACGCATAAAAATGACTAAGTTCAGCATTTGCCCCCCCCATTTAGTCCCAAAGTTCCAAGGGGACGTAAAATCCTAAGTACAATCTGCACAACTTTATTGTAATAAACCTCTCTGCATGTTTCTGTTTACATCAGTCATCCGGTTTTAAATCTTATCTTTACTTGAATTTATAAATGCTGATTTTTTCGGTATACAGATTCCCCCTTGTTTTGGTTCTGAGCGCAACCGACCCTACTTTCTTTTCTTGGCTCTCAGCCACATTCGGGCCAAATTTAACAGGAATAAAATGACGCCTTTTGTTCAAACTAAAATAATCAGACTAAAATACAACCTCTTCAGACAGATTGATAGAGAAAGGTGCCGAAGAGGCTAATCGTATACGTGTTCTTGAATGTACTTTGGCGGCAGAAAGATATTTCAGCATCAGCTTCGATTAAAGATGTTTGCCGTTGTTGGGGCTAAACATGATGATAATTGACTGTCAAGTGCGATTATTTATTTTAAAACTGTTAAAAGTACTCCTAAAAAGGGGGAAGTAAGTATTACAGTATGCTAAATGTAGATGGGTAAAAACAAATACCGAAACACATAAGATTCATTACAGACCTCCAAACCTTCTTGTAGTTATTATTCTAACGTTTCAGAAATTTATAGATGGAGATTGATAATTGACATCATCTAGTTTATTCGTACTATTACTCTCATTTGGAATTTTTATGCTTAGTATTTGTGATTAACGACACATCAATTAGTAAGGCTAAAAATTCCTCAAGGATAAAAGATAAATGCCAGGTGAATGATTAGGAATAATATAGGAGGATCGAAAATGATGAATGAAATGAAAAATATTTGAAGGCGATTTATGACAAGTATTTGTTCTTATTAGATTTTAAACCAACAGTGTTGAAGCCTGCAAGTAAGCAAGCACGTGATAATGTGTTCCACGGATGGGAATTTATTGGAAGGTAACTCGATTCATTGAACTTCCGCTTGATGTTAGTCATACGGAGAAAGCAAAGTGCTTTGCAATGGTCATACGAAAAGATTTTGTTTTGGTAATGACTCGATTCTTCAGATTCAGGCCAGGTAATAATAAGCAAGACTTGTGTACCATATGAGTGATTATATGATGGTTTCTATTGCTTGAAAGAAGCTTGTCATCCCTTCAGATTAACGCGTAGCGTCCATGCGCACATAGATGGCTCTTTAAATCAACTACACTCTTGCAAAATCTTTCAAAGTAGCGACAGGGGAACTTGCCAGTATTTGTTGTAGGACTTCACTATGCACCTTTGAGAGTCTTGTGAAAACGCTTGCTGCAGTACTTGTGTGGTATAAGAAGCAGCACAGCCTCATTTGTTGGTCATGCCTGACATTGTGTGACGTCACATGGTTTACTAAACCAGCTTTAGACAGAAGAAATTTGCCACAGATTGTGCATTTCACTTCTTTTTTCAATTCTGAAGGAATTGCGGATTCATCCTGCTTTCTAAGGGCACGTTTTAATACCGTATAATTATCAGACGCTTTGCCTCAAATTTTCTAAATCCTTTATTTCGATCTGTAGTTTGAACTTTCCAGTCGTTTATAACAATCTCCAGCAATTTGTGCTTAGCCTCATCCCCCCATACATCCTTAAACCTTTTCGTAGGTTTATGCTGCGGTCTCTTTCCTATGGAAAGCTCACCATAAAACAGTTGTTTTTCTACCCTATTATCTGTAAACCTTCAGTAAGTGGTCAGTCTAACGCATTTGATTTTGAACGAATCCTCATTTCTATGCTACAGCAGTTTAATTGTTAAGGCCAGCAGTGTCAGGAGTATAGGACCTCCAACTGATGTTCAGTATTCTACGGGTGCACATTTAATGAAACTTTTCCAAAAGTTAACATACCTTTGATATGTAGTCCAAGTTTCTGATGCATACAGTAAACGAGTCAGGACACACGCCTCATATCCACTGATCTTTGTTTCTACACTGATTCTTATATTCGACCAAACCTGTTTTTCAAGCTTACCAAAAACATCACTAGCCTGGACTATTCTGTGGGATATTTCAGCAGCTGAGGTTCCATTTTTACGCAGCCTATCCCGAGATATTTAAAGGTATGAGTGACTTTCAATCTCGTCCTGTCACCCAGAATAGTTGGTCCATATGTGGCAGACCAGTTAGAGGTAAATACATAACAACAATTTATGTATGTGTGTGTTTGTGTGTGTGCGTGTCAAAAGTTGGCTAAGTCAACGAGAACTCCTGTTCAGGAAAACTTTGTACCTATTGGTCTGGACCAAACGATCTGTTTAATATGCAGCAAGGTTTGCAAGTCTGCTGCTGGTTTGAGAAGACATATGATTGTTCATAAAAATACCCTTCAACCTCCAGAGGAAGTCAACTCAGTAGAAATTGCTCAATTTGTATGTTATATCTGCTTCAAGATGTGAAAATCTGTGGCAGGACTGCAGAGTCATCTAAGATGGCATGGACGACGAGATAGAGAGAACTCAGTATGCAGCAATCATATATATATATATATATATATATATATATATATATATATATATATATATATATATATCACCCACTAAATTATCGCCCCATTAGCCTCCTCCCGCTTTTCGCTAAAATATTTGAGTCCTTAGTTAATCCAGCCCTAGTCCAGCACCTAACAGCTGCTAAACTCCTGACTGACAAACAATATGGATTCAGGCAAGCCCGTTCAACAGCAGATATCTTAACTGTAGTTTCTGAACGTATATACCGTTCATTGGATAAAACAGGGGAGGGTAGAGCGGTGGCCCTTGATATATCTAAGGCTTTTGACAGGGTATGGCACGATGGTCTTCTAAGGAAAATTAGATCATATGGAATCACTGGAAGAATTCATAATGTAATTAAATCCTTCTTAAGTAATAGAAAAATCAAAGTTGTCCTCAACGGAAGTACATCCAAACAATATGACATAAATGCGGGAGTACCTCAGGGGTCTATCCTTGGACCTCTATTATTCCTGATATTCATAAACGACCTCCCTGATAAAATTGTTTCGGAAATGGGTATATTTGCCGATGACACCACTCTCTATAACAGATATGAGGGGAAAACAAATGAACACATATCCAAGGAAATGGCAGAAACACTAGAGGATGACCTCCAATCCATAGTGGAATGGGGACAAAAATGGTTGGTCACATTCAATGCTGCTAAGACTAAGCTTGTTTCCTTCAATAACTACAAGAAACCTTCTCTACCACCAATAGCAATGGCCAAGAACACATTGCCTGAAAGTACTTCTTTTAAACTCCTCGGCCTAACGTTTACAGGGAATATGAACTGGAATAGATACATTGAGAGCATTGCCAGGGCTGCTGCAAGGAAGGTTGGCTCCCTCTACCGTGCTAGAAAACTACTTACGCCTGACAGTATCCTATACCTCTATAAGGCAACCATTCGCCCATGTATGGAGTACTGTTGTCACATCTGGGCTGGTGCATCTGCTGCTTGTCTCTCGCTCCTGGACAGGGTTCAAAAGAGAGTCGCCAACCTGATAGGTCCTGAACTGTCATCTAGGCTTCAACCTCTGTCCCATCGACGAGATGTTGCATCCCTCTGCCTGTTCTACAAATACTTTAATGGTGAATGCTCTGACGAACTGCAAACACTTGTACCTCCCCGACGTAACTACCCCCGACAAACCCGACACGCTACTAAGTCTCATCCCTTTACAGTAGAGATCCCTAGGTGCAAGAAAGCCTTTTACTCCAATAGTTTCTTCCCCAGAACTGCAGGTCTTTGGAACTCCCTCCCGGGATTCTGCTTTCCCAACTGCAATTATATGCAGAAGTTCAGGTGTAATGTTAACAAACATCTTTCTACTCTTCTCCCTTCATAATGACCCCGCTAATTAAGTCCCTAATAGTAGCCCCCTGCTTGAAAGTGGCACTGTGCCTTGTTTGGGGTGAAAATTGAATAAAAAAATAAAATTTAAATATATATATATATATATATATATATATATATATATATACACACATATATATAATCATACATACATATAGATAGATATATCGGTGTGTGTAAGAAATTTTATTTAAACTGTAAATTAAAATTTACAACAATTTATTATTATCATAAAGAATAAAGTTAAAAAGTTACAATTTTTCTTATTCCATATTGTTTCCAAAAATGGCTCTTATCCTCAGAGGAAAATAGCTAGCAAAATAACATTCATAGACAAGCTATAATTTTGCTGGTGAGCACATAAATTGAAGACTACAAATTATGAGAGAAGTCATATTTGTATAAAAGTCGATAATAATACAGAAATATATAGATTAAGAAGATGCTCTAAATGAAGTCCAGGCTCAATGAAGAAAAATTTGGAAAAGTGGTAAAATCCAAAGAAAATCCAAAGAAAACATTTATTGGTCAAATGTAGATATACAAATGAAATAGTCCTATAATAAATGTAATAATCTAAGTTGTTTATCAGTAAACATAAGCACATTTCAAATTGAAACCCGTGCCACTTCTGCATCTGCAGATAAATACGGAGGGGCCCTATGTACTGTTAAACCTTTATATGCATATGTATATATTAAAAAGTGTTAATAAGAACGGTAATGCCTGCTATATAATAGGTTTCCTTAACTACCATAGAGAAAGTTGGAAGAAACCGAAGACGTCAAATTTTTCAAAACTTTGACCTCAATTTTGACCCCTTAACATTTTGTATTTTTGGCTCAAATTGAATTATTAAGTTTGATCCATGTCTAAGTAACCTACATCTAAGATTTCAAGTGTTTAGACCCAAAATTGAGGGAGAAGTTTGGTAGAGACTGCAAGGATCAACTGTGTAAACTTTGACCTCTTGCCAACCAAATTTTCGCTCAAAAACTGATTAAAAAGCTTGCTGCATGTCTGAGAACCCTTTATGTAAAATTTATAATGTTTATACACAAAATTGGCTTGATAGTGTGCTAAAAAATGCAAAATGTAAAATCTTTTGAACTTTGACCCGTTGGAAGCCAATTTTTTAGCAAATAAACGATTAAAAAGCTTCCCCTATGTCTAAATAGATTTTATGTAAAATTTCAAACGTTTAGACTAGAAATTAGCTGGTAAAGACCGCAAAGGTTATTTTTTAAAACTTTGACCCACATTTTTAATCCCTCAACATTTATTGTTTTGGCCTCAAATCAAATTTATCTAAAATTTCTGGTGTTTAGACTAAAAATTGGCGGTGGAGTTTGGTAGAGTTTTCAAAGATCAAATCGTTAAACTTTTATCCCTTAACAGCCACATTTCTGACCGAAATCCGATCAAAAAGATTTTCCCAAATCTAAATATCACTTATGTCAAATCTCGAGTCTGTAGAATGTAAATTGACAGAGTTATTGTGTAGGAAAATGTACACAGACGGAAAGACACAAGAGGCATTTTCACTTTTATAGCCATACTAGCAGGTCAGCGGGACTTTGCCCGGGCTCTATGTATTGTTGATAACTTTATATGCATATGTATATATTAAAAAGTGTGCATATGTACGGTAATGCCTTTCTATTATAATAGGTTTCCAAAAGAGAAAGGTTGGTAAGGACCGCAGAGGTAAAAATGTTTTCATTTGACCCCAATTTTGACCCTTCAACATTTAGTGTTTTGGGCTCAAATTTAATTAAAATACTTGACTCATGTCCAAGTAATCTACATCTAAAATTTCAAGTGTTTAGACCCAAAATTGGCGGTGGAGTTTGGTAGAGTCTGCGAAGGTCAACTTTTTCAATCTTGACCTCTTGGCAGCGAAACATTTGCCCAAAAACTGGTTAAAAAGCTTGCTGCATGTCTGGATATCCGTTATTTATGATATCAAATGTTTAGACTCCAAATTGGCTAAATAGATTGGAAGAGACCGCAAAGGTCAAATCTTTTGAACTTTGACCCCTTCGCAACCAAAAACCGATTAAAAAGCCTGACCAAGTCTAAATACTTTATGTAAAATTTCTACAAATGACTACAAATTGGCTGAGTAATTTGGTAGAGACCTCAGATGTAAATATTTTAAACTTTGACCTAATTTTGACCCCTTTAACATTTATTATTTTGGGCTCAAATCAAATTACACTGTTTGATCCATGTCCAAATAACCCATATCTAAATTTCAAGTGTTTAGACTAAAAATTGGCGGAGAAGTTTGATAGAGTTGTCAAATTTCAAATCGTTGAACTTCAACCCCTTCACAGCCACATTTCTGGCTGAAAACCGATCAAAAAGTTTTTCCTTAATATCAATACCCCTTATGTAAAATTTCGAGTCTGCAGATCGAAAATTGAGTCATTGTGTAGAGAAATGTACACAGTCTGACAGGCAGACAGAGATATACACAGAAATTTTCATTGTTATATATATATAGACTAGCAGTTCAGCCCGACTTTGCTCGGGCCCTATGTACTGTTCATAACTTTATGTGCATATGTATATATTAAAAAGTGTGAACATGTACAGTAATTCCTTTCTATGTAATAGGCTTCCTTAACTACCATAGAGAAAAGAGACAACAGATGTCAATTGTTTTTAACTTTGACCCCAATTGTCACCCCTTTAACATTTATTGTTTTGGGCTCAAATTAAATTAAAATGTTTGACCCATGTCCAAGTAACCTACATTTACAATTTCAAGTATTTAGACCCAAAATTGGCGGAGGAGTTTGGTAGAGTTCTCAAAGGTTTAATCGTTGAACCTTGACCCCTTATCAGCCACATTTCTGGCCGAACACCGATTAAAAGATTGATTAGAAGATTGTCTTTTTAACGCTTTTCCAAAAACCAAAATATCAGCAGTAGCAATCTTGTTTTGGAGCCGGTGTAAAATGTATAAGAACGCATCAAACATTCTTTCTTCTCTTCCCCCCCCTCTTTCTCGCTTCGACGTCACACGAGAACATGTCTCTCGTTTTCATAACATCGTCGCTGTCAAAGCCGTCAAAACCATAATTACACACGCCACACGGGCACTCAAAAATCACTTATGCACACACGCACATTTTCTAATTAATAACAATGAATTACTTTCCTCACGAATTACTTTCCTCGCGGGACTTTTAAATAAGGCGAACTTCGCCGGTTAAAACACCAACCTTAAAATAAGGACATTATTTTCACCCAAGACTTTTACCTTCTAAGCTTATTAATTCCACGGAGGACTTTCATCTAACATTCTAATAATAATGACTTCGCAAGAACTTTCGCTGATCGGACCTTTGCTAATTCATCTTATTGTTTTTGTAAAAAATAAATTTTAAACCAGGAGGTGTCATTTTGTTTTATTCCTTTTTTTTTTATTTTGTTTGGGGCAAAGAGATTTAATTTCACTTAAACTTTTCCTCTACAAGTTCACCCCGGCTTCGCTCGGGACCTATGTACTGTTCATAATTTATATGCATATGTATATATTAAAAAGTGTGCATATGTACGGTAATGCCTATCTATGTTATATGTTTCCTTAACTACCATAGAGAAACGTTGGTAAGGACCGCAGACGTCAATTGTTTTAAATTTGACTCCAATTTTGACTCCTTAAAATTTAGTATTTTGGGCTTAAATCAAATTAAAATGTTTGACCCTTGTCCAAGTAATCTACATCTTAAATTTCAATTGTTTAGACCCAAGTTTGGGAGAATCTGCAAAGTTCTACTCTTTCAACCTTGACCACTGGGCAGCGAAACATTCGCCCAAAAACTGATTAAAATCCTTGCTGCATGTCTGAAGACCTTTTAGGTATTTCAAATGCTTAGACTCAAAATTGGCTTAATAGTTTGCTAGAGACCGCAAATGTAAAATCTTTTGAACTTTGACCTCTTGGCAACCAAAATTTCGGCCAAAATTGATTAAAAAGCTTGCCCAAGTGTGAATATAATTCATGTAAAGTTTCAAATATTTAGACCAAAAATTAGCTGAGTAATTTGGTAGAGACCGTAGAGGCCAATTTTTCAAAAACTTTGACCTCAATGATGATCCCTTAGCATTTATTGTTTTGAGCTCAAATCAAATTATAAAGTTTGATCCATGACCAAAGAACCTATACCTAAAATTTCAGGTGTTTACACCAAAAATTGGCGGAGGAGTTATGTAGAGTTTTCAAAGGTCAAATCGTTGAACTTTGACCCCTTAATAACCACATTTTTCTGGCAGAATATCGACTAAAAAGATTTTCCCAAATATCAGTACCTCTTATGTCAAATTTCGAGTTTGTAGACCGAAAATTGACAGAGTTATTTTGTAGGAAATGTATGCAGACAGACAGAGACACACACATACACAGACATTTTCACTTTTATATATATATATATATATATATATATATATATATATATATATATATATATATATATATATTATTGTTCTTTTACCTTCTCGTCTTTCTTTTCTACCTTTTTTTCTTTTATTATCTTATCTTTATAAATGGCATCCATTATTTTAGTCATCTTATATTTTCTTACTAATATTTATTTCTATACTTCTTTTTTTATTTTTTATTTATCTTCTTATTTACGTATGTTTTATTCTTTACTGTTTCTTTTTCATTTCTAATCTACATGTTCTTAACCCAGCTTTTATTTGAAGTTTAAATGAGATGAAAAGCATTCAGTTTCGAAATGCGATAGTTTCAAGAGTATTTCCTCTCCATTTTACCTTCTTCTCTCCTTATTTATCTGATGGTATAATATGCAATCTTATGGCCTGTTTGTTTTTTATTATTTTTGACATCTACATTTTTCACTCGTTGTTTTTAAAGGACGTGTACATCTTTACAATTTATGACTATATATATATATATATCAGTATTCCTGTGGTTTTGTTTGCAATGACGTCATGGATGACGTCATATCATTGTATACTATATATATATCTATATATATCTATATATATATATATATATATATATATATATATATATATATCATAGAAACTGACGTCATACATGGTGTCATATAGTGTTAGGTATGGGGGCAAAAATGAAAGATTTTTCGAGCAACGCCTACTAGTTTATATATATATATATATATATATATATATATATATATGTGTGTGTGTGTGTGTGTGTGTGTGTGTTTTGAGGTAGCATTTTTCATTTAAGCAAACTCTAGCATTGCTACAAATATATTTTGCTGATTTCTTTCTGTCCTCTGATGAGAAGAATAGCAAGAATAGCATTCTTTGAAACTCCGTTGAATAAGGACTTTGTAAATTGTCTTTTTGGGGGGTATTCTATCGATTAATAAATTTAATTGTAATGTTCAACTTACAGTATTAATTTCTTTTTTCTTATATATATATATATATATATATATATATATATATATATATATATATATATATGAGAAAATGTGTTTCATTCGTTCCGAAAGTTCACTTCATCTTTTCTGTCTAACTCAGTGACAGAGAAATCCATCTTAACACATTTAAACCCGATCTTACGCCTAACACTGCCCTCGTAGAAAGGCAAGTAAATATGAATTCGATTTATACCCCCCCATGAGCAACGGGTCAGATAATAGTTATTACTCAACATAAATAATTGTTTGATGACGTCCCATGAAAAGTTTTGAAATTGTGTTTTTTTTTTTCTTTTTTCTTTTTTTTTTTTAGAGAAAATACGATGTAGACGGGCGATTCACCTGATAGCTAATAAAACGCTTAAAAGCTTAGGGAAGATAATGTAAATATCACGCGATCAAAGTCTGAAAGGTCAGAATTATAGTGCGTTAGCTTTTAAAAACTGTCAATCAAATCCAGCCTTATTTTCGGTTTCGAGAAGCGCGTGTTATAAGGATCGCTTGAATACTAAGTTTGCAACCAAAAACGATAACGGAATAGAATTAAGCAGGTCTTAGATTTGGATTGTTTAGTAATACGCACATTTCTATACTCACAGATATCGATTATGGTTCTAATAGCACATATCCAGTTGCCATAAAGATGCTATTCGAAATACATTTTACTGTTATAATAATTAGATATCTTATATGCTGCAATAAGCTATCACTAATAAGAAACTATTGTTATAGCATGTCAGTAGGCAGAAATTATGGCAACTAGTATAAATTTCGGCGAGTGTTATTGCCATGGCCCTAGGAAAGGTTATAAATAGAGACGCGAACAAAAGGTTTAGTTAAAAACAATGTATTATACAAGAAAGTAATAACAAAAAGAAAGGTTGTCGGCATTTTCTGCCTGTTAAGTTAGACAGTCTACATGTCTTGCATTGTATTGTGACAATTTCACTCGAGATTATTCACCTTCGGGCTTTTTATAATAATTAGAAGAGTCCATTATAAGTGAATGGGTAAGTCTCAATCACAGTTACATAAGTGCATGTCAGGACAACCTGGCGTCAAACGGAAATAGACTGGTGTGATTGAAGCAAGGATATCAAGGGTTACTTCTCCAGGAAAAAAAACGGGTTAGAAATGCAGCTGTCGGTTGATAATATATAAAAAAGAGCGTCCCGTTTTCGGAGGATAAAAGACAGCTTCGATGCAGTCGAAACCGGTAAGCGAGAGAGGCGAGATGCGTCTAAAACTGTAGAGAGTCTCTAAGTGGATACCGCATCGAGACTCTGCCACTATGTTGACCATCTTAAGACTTAGTAATAAAATTAAGTAAGAAATAATTCACGTCGTCTCCCCCCCCCTCCACAAAGAGAACACTCTCTGAATAAAACCTTTGAAACACCAGCAAATTTCCATTGTGTTCCCATGCATGAGTAAATTTGTCTTGAGTTAAACAGAAGATGACAACCATGAAGTGATAAACGGTCAAAACTGGGGGAAAACGGCGATCGGAGGATGAAAGACCAGCGACTGTGCACGTATGTAAATAGACTTGTTTTGTTTATTGTTCGCTAACTGCTGATAACACACGCACACAAGTTGGAAATGACATGTTCGAATATTCTGTTTAATGTTTATTTATGAAAATGTCACACTATATAAACATTATTGTGTGATGGCGTATAAAATTAGCCTCTCTGCTGCAGCTGTTTTCTTTTCCTTATCGGGGAAGGGACTCTTTGTGATATTAGTAAACTTCTTAATTTTAAATATATCCAAAAATTGTATAAACATAAACACACAAAATAAGATAAATCGAGTAATTATTTAATATAATTATTAATCGAGAAATTGCAAAATGAAATAAGTACCACTAATAACTTTCATCACTCGCATTAAGATGTAATACTCTACAGAATTGTATGCTTATATTGTTTGGAAACTGATTCTAAAACTCATCTGAAGTTGTTATAATAAAACGGACACAACGAATAATATTTTTTTTTAATATAATTATTGGAATTACGATAATTTTGTTTATATTTTTATATTCCTTTCAAATCCATCAAAAGTTCCGTGCATTTGCTTCGTTTTTCTGCCTCTTTGATCATCATCATATGAATTGTTGACACGTCTAAATCTAGGAATCGGTAATTTTTTCGTTCTTGTTCATCTTTATTATATTACTAGAGCTATAACAAACAGCATATTCTTTCCATTGTTTTGACTCTCGAGTATATATCCGTTTATATCTTATATGCTCTTCTATAGAGTGATGTGGTTCTCGGTTGATTAATTGTGTCTGTGTCGGATATATACTCGAGAGTCAAGACAATAAAAACAAGACCGTGCTCTCGTGTAATGAATGAATGTGTGAATGTAGGATTGACATGAAATTCTTAAAGATAAACTAAAATAACCGAACAATGGGCTGAAATGTCTTAAATAAATAAAAAGTAAATGATTTAGAATGACGTTAATGAACTTAAGGATGAATTGAATGACCTTAAGAATGATCTGAATGCTTAAAAAATAACTGGAATCCTTTAAAAACAACTTGAATGATCTGGAGAATGACTTGAATGGATTTGAGACTGACTGGTTGTAAAGTGGGTGATCATTTTACATTAAATTAATACAGAAAAGTAATCCCCCACTTTATATCGCAATAAGTACAGTATGTAATAAGAACAGATACTACACTTTGATCTTGGCCAAAAGGCCCAGAAAGGATATTTATTTGCTCCCGCACCCAGCAAATTAGGCACAAAGCCGATTTTTAATGTGAAGAGTGAAGGGGAATTAGGGACCAACTCCCCGGTGAGTAGGTGAGCTGGATAGTGACAATTGGTATGAAGGGTTGCCCCTACATTGACCAAGGTCATATATGTGGGATTGTCCCCACATATGGTCTTTGCTTGCAGTATCTGCCGGAACAGATGGTATTTATTTGCTCCCCCACCGAGCAAATTAGGCACAAGGCCGATTTTTAATGTGAGGAGTGAAGGGAGGGGGAAGGGAAAAAGGGGATCAGCTCCCGAGAGGTGGGAAATGGGAGCTGGTTAAAGGTCAGGTGTGTGGGGTTTCCCCCACATCTGGCCTTTGCTTGCAGTATCTGCCGGAACAGATGG
>NC_136500.1:63510151-63620151 GCF_053919585.1 Euprymna scolopes
GTAGTGACTAGATCAGCGCCTATGACAAGCCCAGGATCAAACAAACAATCATCAAGTTGATAGTCAGTAGTTCCTGTCCTCTTTCTTTACACACACACACACACACACACGCACACACACACACACACACACACACACACACACACACACACACACACACATATATATATATATATATATATAAGTGAAAGTGTCTGTCTGTGTATCTGTGTGTGTACATTTCCCTACGCAATAACTCTGTCAATTTTAAGTCTACAGACTCAAAATTTGACTTACAGGGTACTGAGATTTGTGAAAATCGATCTGATCGGTTTTCGGCCAGAAATTAGCCGATTAAGGGGTCAAAGTTCAACGATTTGACCTTTGAGAACTCTACCTAACGCCTCCGACAATTTTCGGCCTAAACACTTGAAATTTTAGATATAGGTTCATTGTACATGGATCTAACTTAATAACTTGATTTGAGCCCCAAACAATAAATTTTTAGAGGTCATAATAGGGGTCAAAGTTTAAAAAATTGACGACTTTTTTTTTTTTTTTGCTTAACATACATCTCCAAATACCCGGGCAACGCCGGACACCCATGCTAGTATATATATATATATATATATATATATATATATATATATATATATATATATATATATATATAAGTGTGTGTAAGTGAAAATTTAAAACAAGCTAAATTAACTATAGATGTATATGAATTTATGAAAACGTAATGCAGAAAGAGGGATTATAAACGCTCTTTTTACTGAAGCATGTCGAAACCTGATGCTTCTCACCAAAAGAAGAAAAATTCAGCAAGGTTACAGATATAGTGAATTGTTGCAGCTTGATTAGGATAATGCAATATTATGCAAAATAAAAAATAAAAATAACGCATAGAAGGAAAACATAGGTATAGAACATAAGGATGTAGGAAAAAACTAAAAATAGCGAGATGGGATAGTAGTTAGATGAGTAGAGGGTTATTTTGAGACTAAAGGAGAGCGATAGGGTGATTACAATAGAGGGATTTCTAAAACAGGAGTGCATGGTGGAGGTTTAGTGAAAATGCGTCTAGAAAATTGGAGATAGGTGTTAAACAAAAGTACGATAATGGGAAAAATATAATATGGCATAGTGTATAGGAAAAAAATGCAGGTTGGTTGGTTGGTTGTTTTTGTTTTACGGCATATCAACCCTTTCCAGGTTATTTAATGCCGAATCCAAAGATTTTGAAGAAAATTTTTTTTATAAAATATATTTGTATTTTTCAAGTCGGTTTCTATTTAAACCATAGTTGGGACCCAACAGGTACTACCACTCCGAGTCAGAGTGGACTTGGGAGCTATGGTAATTAAAGGGTGGCTCCACACTCTCCAAAGCCCGCAAGCTGGGGTCTCACCACTGGATATAGCTTAAGGTCATATCCAGGACGAAGGCAATAAAACACGCATAAACGAGTTACATAAGATTATAGTAAGCAAAATTGAATCTTATAGAGTGTAAGTCTGTGCGGTGGTAGCAACATGATATCTTTTCTTTATAAGTCGAAATAGAAATGGCCCTATGATGGTTATATCGATTGCTTCTTAATTTTACATATTACGCCGTTATGCAATTTTCTTGTTTTACACTTTTTTGTTTTATTTTATTAGTCCACGACATGACAAATATTGATTGTTTCCCGCGAATGATACAGATCTATAAAATCTACCATAGTTTTTATTCAGAACAATTATTGGTAAGATTAATGTCACTTTAGGCATTGGAATATAGCAAAACCGTATTTTCATAAAACTCAGATATATGTGTGTATATGCGTGTATATATATATATATATATATATATATATATATATATATATATATATATATATATGCGTGGGTGTGTGTGTGGCATAATTTCTCTGCCTGCACTGTGACAGCCTACTATGTCTCTCTCTCCCTCTACTCATCTATCCGTTTGTCCACACACACACACACACACACACACACACACACACACACACATATATATATATATATATATATATATATATATATATATATATAAATCTACAGAGTTATTGCGTAGGGAAATGTACACACACAGACACACAGATACACAGATACACAGATACACACACAGACACTTACACTTTTATTGATATATATATATATATATATATATATATCAATAAAAGTGAAAGTGCCTGTGTATATATATATATATCAATAAAAGTGAAAGTGTCTGTGTGTGTATCTGTGTATCTGTGTATCTGTGTGTCTGTGTGTGTACATTTCCCTACGCAATAACTCTGTCGATTTTACGTCTACAGACTCGAAATTTGATATACAGGGTACTGAGATTTGGGAAAATCGATGTGATCGGTTTTCGGCCAAAAATTAGGCGATTAAGGGGTCAAAGTTGAACGATTTTATCTTTGAGAACTCTACAAAACTCCTCCGACAATTTTGAGTCTACACACTTGGAATTTTAGATATAGGTTCATTGGACAATGACTTAACTTAATTTGAGCCCCAAACAATAAATTTTAAGCGGTCATAATAGTTTAAAAAATTGACCACTTTTTTTTTTTTTGCTCAACATACATCTCAAAATATCCGGTCAACGCCGGGCACCCATGCGAGTGTATATATATATATATATATATATATATATATATATATATATATATATATATATATATATATATGTGTGTGTGTGTGTGTGGTCACGAATAGGCTCTTACATGGTTGACTATTTTAAAAAACTGATTACATATAATTATAGAAGATGTATCGAGACACAGGAATTGGTATGTTTGATCTGGCAGAAGGGTGGTTCATTAAAATTGTGGGGTCTGCGTACGCGCCTGGTCCACAAAGTATGGAAATAAAAAGTTTTAAAATTAAAAAAAAAAACGTTTACAAGTGTTTTTGATATAGATGTACATAAGAATACTTTGATACGTATGTTTTAACTTATATAGAGATGGTATAATAAAATTGTGGGGTCTGTGTTCGTGCCTGGCCTCCATAAAATGAAATAGGCACAAACTTTAATAAAGACTTTTCATGTCTATCTGCGTAAGTATACGTTGATAATTATGTTTCAGTTTGAAGAAATATGGTATAATAAAATTATGGGGTGTTCGTTTGCGCCTGACATCCATAGAATGGAAATATGTCACAAAGTTTAACAAGGTTTTTCAATATGGATCCACAGAATATTGTGATAAGTGTTTAAGTGTGGACAGGTATGGTATAATAAATTATGGGGTTTATCTATTTTATTTTTACTTTGATCATATTTTGCTTTGGTGTTGATACCCCCAAATTCAAGCTATCTATTTACAACCCATCCTTTTCATAACCTATCATACTTTCATAAATCAGAGTCCATTTTCTGTAGGCTGTTTTTGAACTCAGTCAACGACCGGTACTTTTACTAGTATATATATATATATATATATATATATATATATATATATATATATATATATAGAGAGAGAGAGAGAGAGAGAGAGAGAGATAGATATATATATATATATATGTGTGTGTATACAGGCGTGTGTATACACAGGTATATATATATATATATATATATATATATATATATATATATATATATATATACATATATAATTTAAGGTTGCTATTTTCCAAAGGTAATAAGGGTTGTTGCTTGATGAGGTCTCTAGTTGGTAAATACTGGTAGACCGAAACATGCTCATGATTGTGTAGCAACAAACTACTGCTTATGTAAAGACATATATATATATATATATATATATATATATATATATATATATATATATATATATATATATATATATGCGTGTGTATGTATGCACGTGTATGTCACTGGCACGGAGAAGAGAATGCATGGCATAGAGTCCTTATATTATGCATTCAAGATGGGCGATATCGATTACGCTACCTGAACTTATTAAAATAATAGAATATGCAATAATATTAATATGCATCCAATGTTTCTATCAGGTACAATTCAAGTGCTATCACCATCGTTAACATATCATATCGGTTGAACTACGATACAAATAAAGAAATGAACCGCTAAAAGGGTTAACGATGTTTTTATATCACATCTTTAAGAAACATTGTTTATGATGAAAACGAATCCATTCAATTATTCATGGCGATCATTTGATATTTTGATGAAGACATTCGCTATTCTTATGCTATTGTTATCCCATTGAAGATGTAAATCCGAGTCGGATGACTTATTTTGTCTATAGCAAACATGTTATTATGGTCTTTTCGTTTCAAAACACTTCCAGGAACTGGTATTTTATTATCAGTTCTTAATTTATATGTAAATCTTCAAACGGAATCTTTGCTTCCAAAATATTTTTTTTTAAGTTTATTAGTTTCATAGAAATCATTTGTTGAGTTTTGTGTATTGTTTACTATGTACGTAAGATTTATGGGAGGGTGATATATTAAGATATGTAGATAAGTAACGTATCCTCTCCCTTCCCCCCTCTGTCGCTTTCTTTCTCTCTCTCACTCTTTCTCTCTCTCTCTCACTCTCTCTCTCTCTCTCTCTCTCTCTCTCTCTCTCTCTCTCTCTCTCTCTGTATATATATATATCCTCTTCTGATGAGAAACATTAGTCTTCGAAATGCATATGTATAATGAGCGTTTATATATAGGTTTGCAGGTATTTAATTATCATAGTAAAAAAAAGAATTATGACAGCCCCTTTAAGAAATTCGTTTCTTATCGTTGAGCACTTTCAGTTGAATTAAAGTCGGTCAATTTAGCTCTTATGCATAGATCATCGTATAACGATTAGATCACTGTCTGACTGACGTAAATGAACATTTAAGATTAAAATGTTTAAAATTCAACGTTATTTCACGCGGTTAATGGTAGCCGAATTGATTAGGGTTTCGCTAATCGAGCCAGAGATTTTGCAGGGTTCGAATCGTTCGACTGGTATTAATCGTGAGACCCTGCACTGAAGATTCCCGAAAGGATGAAACACTAGTGTCTGTAGGTATTTAATTATTATAGTAAAAAAATAATTATATATACATATACATATAATTGTACTATAACTATTTTGAATACCTTCAGACACTAGTGTTTCATCATTTCGGGAATCATCAGTGCAAGGAGTCACGATTAGCAGAGACAGAAAAAACTTCCTCTTGGATACTGTATGATAAAATATATAGAATTAAATTCCTTTCTTTCCTAGGGTTGAGTATCAAGCTATAAAGTCAACCGTAACTTTGGAACTGAGTTCAAATCCTTCATTTCCTACGCTAAAGATTGTATAAGGATAAAACACTGGTATTTATAAGTTATCTATATATCTATAAAAGTTAAAATGGCTGTCCTTGTGTGTGTCTGTGTGTGTGTACAGTTCCCTACCTTACTATTTTGTCAATTTTCAGTCTCGAAATTTTACATAAGAGGTATTGAGATTTGGAAAAATCTTTTTAATCTGTTTTCGGCCAGAAATTTGGCTGTCAAGATGTCAAAATTCAACGATTTGGCATTTGAAAACTCTACCAAACTCCGCCAATTTTGGGTCTAAACACTTGAAATTTTAGATGTAGGTTACTAGGACATGGATCATATTTCAACTTGATTTGAGCCCAAAACAATAAATGTTAAGGGATCAAAATTGGGGTCAAAGTTTTCAAATATTTTGACCTCTGCGGTCTTTATCAAATTACTCAGCCAAGTTTTTGGTCTAAACATTTGAAATTTTACATAAAGTGTATTCAGACATAGGGCAAGCTTTTTAATCGGTTTTTGGCTAAAAATCTAACTGTCAAGAGGTCAAAGTTGAAAGAGTTGACTTTTGAAGACTCTACCAAACTCCTTTGCCAATTTTGGGTCCAACTTGAAATTGTAGATTTAGGTTACCTGGACATGAGTCAAACTTTTTCCGTTTCTGAAATGGAGCAGCGTAACACTTTTCACAATAAAAATTTCAAATATTTGTACTGGTGCTTTTTTTTCTTCTTCTTCTTCTTAATTTCATTCATCCAGAGGAAGTCTCAAAATAAAGACGAAACGTTGATGAAGACATAACTCGGTTTGTTCCTTTTTATTTTCTTTATACATATGTATCTATATCTACTATTATATAAAAGGAACTTTATCTGTGTGTGAATTCGTTCCCTATGGACTCACACGAAGGTACTGGATCTGACTGGGAGTGTTCTAACGCACGTTTTGTATCGGAATGCGTCTGATAAGTATCGAAAATCGATAATCGAAAATCGATAATCCGATTAAAAGAAAAATTCTGACTAACGTTAACACTTTTATTGAACCTTGTATCAGAAATGCATTAGTTTTATAATACCACACAAGCAGAAAAGCCCAGTTTTTGAAACCAACTGTATATTATATTATAAGACAGGGGGTCGTTCGAAATCAATATTTCTTTTAAGAGCATAATCGAATCAAGATACTTGACTTTTGCATCCAAAACTTTAATTTAAACGATTATATATAAAAATTATAAAATCAACAGTAGGTTCTCTACAGTGCAATGTAAATTACAATGCATTGCGAACTACATCACTGTGGGGAGACATGCTAAGTTTCCTCCCACTGTGGTGGGTGGTCCCTCACAGGCAAACAATCGATTTGATTGATAAATGGGCGATTTAACCGATTTGGATGACAATAAAAGTATGAACGTATGAAACAGTTGTTGATCCTTCTTCAATCCCAGGCAACGCTGGGGTTTTCCGCTAGTATATATATATATATATATATATATATATATATATATATATATATATATATATATATATATATATATATAGGCAGAATTTGCTCATTTAGGCAAATATTATTGAATAGCACGGAATTATTCTGTTTTACAATTTTCCTTTTTATCTTCTCCAATCTCCGAATAGTCCTTTTTGTGTTCTTCTCGAAATTGTATATGTTGGATCCATAATTGCGAGCGCTTTCGACAGAAGTACTTCTATCATCCTCAGGCATATTGTAGAAATAAATGTAGAAATTGTTTTTTAATTTACTTATATATACATTTTTTTCCTAGCCACGTGGTAGATTGTTACAAGTTAGGTGGGCGGATTTTTTTTTTTTTACATATATTAAACATATTTATATATACAAGCACATATATACATATTCAAAAATTTATCCCAAACATTTCAAAACGTTCAGGCTGCACTCATAATTAATATTATTTATTTGAGGCTTCTTTTTTTTATGTACAATGCTTCGAGTATTCTTAGTCTATTTACATTTATCTCACTCTGCAATACTCTTGTATTTTCTACCATAATTCTTCAAAATTCCGAATGGTGAAAGCCATGTCCCTTCAAATGTTGTGATATGGAGCTAGAGTCAGAGAGGTGGAGAGTCAATCTTCGCGACAATGTGTTAGTTGTTGAACCAATGTAGCTACTAATATTGGAGATACACTCTCCTATTGGGCAGATAAATTTGTAAACTACATTGGTCCTTTCAAACAGGTCGTTTGTTTGCGAAATGTTGTTTTTCATTACAAGGCTTGTTGTCTGTATTTTTTATAATATATAATAAATTTTATTTTTTTATTATTATCGGGAACCACGTATCTACGGATTATATTTTTAAGAATACTCTCATCGATTTTTGAGTTCTTGTGTAACTGGTTACGATAATATATATTAACAGGTTGGTAATTTTCTTGAATATTACTAATTTGATTCAAATTACTAATGGCTTGTTTTATTTCTTTATCAACAAGAGAGTTAGAGAATTGATTATTTACTAACACTTGTTTTATCTTTTTTAATTCATTAAAAATACTTTTTTTTTGTTTGAGGAAATCACAATTGCACGATGTATAAGATTCCTTATTATATTCGTTTTATAACGGAATGGACATTCACTTTTAAAATTAAAAATACAGGAATTAACGAATGAAGGTTTTTTAAAAAGGGAGGTGATAAATTCATCGCTATTAGAGTCAATGAGAACGTCTAAAAACGAGATTTTATTATTAGTACTTAGTTCATATGTAAAGTTAAGAACTGAATTATTCTGAAAGGTACCCTTTAAATATTCTATTTCCTCTGTGTTATTGACAAGAATTAGTATATCGTCCACATATCGAACATAAATAGAAGGTTTCTCTATTAAATTAAATACCTTGTTTTCTAGATCAGCCATATAAAAATTACTAAATGTTAGTCCCAATACGGAACCCATGGCCACGCCATCCACCTGTGTGTATATATTTCCCAGATGATCAAAAAACGGAACTTTACACATGACTAATAATTTTTTTTTAATTACTGAACCCATTATAAGTGGAGGAAGGGTCGGATTTTTATATATGTTCTCTACGATAATTTCAATGGTTTCATTCACTGGTATATTTGTAAATAGATTTTCAGCATCTAGAGAGGCGGTGATTTTATTGTCGATTTTAGTTACTTGTAGAATCTGAAAAAAAAAAGTCCGCCCACCCAACTTGTAACAAGCTACCACGTGACTAGGAAAAATATATATATAAGTAAATTAAAAAACAATTTCTACATTTATTTCTACAATATGCCTGAGGATGATAGAAGTACTTCTGTCGAAAGCGCTCGCAATTATGGATCCAACATATACAATTTCGAGAAGAACACAAAAAGGACTATTCGAGGATTGGAGAAGATAAAAAGGAAAATTGTAAAACAGAATAATTCCGTGCTATTCAATAATATTTGTCTAAATATATATATATATATATGTGTGTGTGTGTGTGTGTGTGTGTGTGTGAGTGTGTGTGTGTGTGTGTAACAAACGCCTACATTCCGAATTTAAAGATGTTGACTATCTTACCTTTTATTTCTTTAAGTACGTTGAGATCCACAATTCTTGACACCACCTATTACGTGACGCAGAATCATTCATATGCCCTCAAGAATTATGCATCTCAACGTACTTGAAGAAATAAAAAGTTAGATGGTCAACATTTTGAAATTTTGAATATAGACGTTTGTCATTTATTTACATATGCTCTGTAGTAACATTGAGCTTCATAAATTAAAATACTGGTATAAATAAAATGGTAAATATAATTAAATAATATTTCCTCCCACCATATATATATATATATATATATATATATATATATATATATATATATATATATATATATATATATATATATATATATATATATATATATATATATATATTTATATTAGGGTAGGTCGATTTTTCACTTTTCTCAGAATATTAAAAAATGGCACTTACCGAAAGTCGCGTCTGGACTTATTAAGTACTCATGCAAAAAATTAGATCAAATGCTTGAGCGGTTTTTGGAGCGTTCTGTATCGAAGTCGTAGACAAAAATATACTGAAAATTCTTCGTTTTTGCAAGATTTGTCTTGAATATTCGTGTGAATACCAACAAATTTTCAGTATTTCAAATCAGGTGATGTTTTTTTTTTATTTTATAAAAATAATATTAATATAAAAAATCATAAACAATCTTCAAATTGAAAATCTGCACCCCTCCCTTTCATTTTTTTTACTTTGAGGGTCACCACTTATCAAAGCTCTGTGGCAACTCCAAGATAAGGGTTTACTATTAAGTAGATGTTCTGCATTCTGTCAAGGCAGGAAAGGGTGTTCTTTGGAGCTCTAACCCAGATGTGGCAGCAGTACTCCCAATTAGAACATACTTGTTTTTTGCACAAGTAGAGGATCGCAGCGCGAGTGAGATACTTCATGGAGTAGTTAGGGATCTGATGTAGGTATTTCATTCAGATTCGAGGTAAAAATGAGTCCCAGAAGTTTGTCAAAACAGGGTTCTTCATCAAGGCAAGAGATGTTCATTTCAATTGTGGTAAACTGAGGATATAAGCGTTAGTGGTGAACAGATAGCAATTTGGTTTGGATGGATTTAAGCTGGCCAGCCATTCCTTACCTCATTGTAGCCTACCTTTAAGGTCGGAGGGAGAGAATCAGAAAACTTCTGATCTTTGTTGGCTTTTGTAGCGTTGTCATAGATGGTAGTATGTCTGCATAGATATCAACAAATGATTGGAGAATATGGTTTGTAAAGTCCTTGATAAAGATAAGGAAGACAGTTGGACCCAATATGGATCTTTAGGGCATGCCAGCATTTATACTGTGACCTACGTATTTCTGCCGATTAACGACCACTTTAATAGACCTATCAGAGTGGAAGGATAGGACATTTCCAGCTATTCCATAGCTAAAGATTTTATGAAGTAAACCTTTGTGTCAGACCTATCAAATGCCTTAGATATCCTAAGAGCTACCGCTCTAAAAATAAAACCATCGTCAATAAATTCACTGATTGTGTGTGATATCACAACTAGCACATCAGCTGTTGATCTCTCAGAATGGGCGCCATATTACATGTCACTGAAAAGGTTATTTTTGTTGAGATGATTGACAAGTTCTCCATTTATCATAGAGTTGCATTAGCAAACTGTCTCTTCATGTTATGAATTAAGCAGTAATATTTAAATATTTTAAAATTGATTTTTTTCTGTTATAAGTGAAAATATAACAAACAAACAAATAAGGAAAAGACGAAACATTATTTTGATAGGGCTTAATATAGAGAGTGAAATTGTTCCATACAAGGGTCCTTAGAAAAAAGTGACGGTCTCAATTTCTGACTCAAAACTTGGGCTGTGATGTGTCGATGTCTTGATTGGAAACCATATACATGCCTGTGATGCTTCCGTTGTTAACATGACTGCCTGCTTCACACCCTAAGAATGTGATGGCAAATCTGGCAATTCAAGCTTGTTCCCATTAAATAATGATTCTTGAAGTTCAGAATCAGAAAAATCTTCCGTCATTGGTGGTTCAAAAATACTACACAATGTCAAATCTATTAACTGTGTCCAATGAGTCGCATTAAAATTAATATTTGGTATTCTTTTTAATCGTTTCTTGGTTGACTCCCACTCCTGAAAGAATATAAAAATTAATTGAATATTTAAAAAAAATAGATAAAATCTTAAAATGTTTGTATAAATTCGAATAAATAATTGAGTCATTGATAAATGAATAAATGCTTACTTGAATATAGAAGGTTTTCAGGCAGTAAACAAAATACATTACCTTGTATGTTTTTAATGCGATTTGCTGAATTTCATGAGGCTGCTCCTTAATCCTCTGGATCATATTAAAATATGCAATTGCTGATTGTGGAATTTATTATGTTTTTTTTTTTATTTCAAACCAACAGCTGGCATACACATTTACAATAAAAATTATTAACCTCTGGAGTTTTGTTTTGTGCCTTTGTGGGTATGTATCACGAGTCCATAAACACATGATCCTGAGGGCTAAAGTTAGCCATTTTGCCTGATTAAATGGACTAATTTTCCACGAAACATATCTAGAGTCAATCTTACCTCTAGAAATACTTACTGTGTATTCATACAGTAATCTTTGGTCACAACTGAAGCCATTTATTTCATCAATTTTCAAAATTGAATCCAGAGGACTGTTAATTGTGGAAAATGATATTTGGGGGTAAATCATGACAATCATTTGAGCATAATTTCCCCAGGGGTCAGCTGAATATTGTGGGGCCTTTTGTGCAACTATCCGTATTTTTAGAAAAAACCCTGAAGGTTAGTTCGTAATGGTGGAAAGAGCTACCAATTTTATGAAAAAATTTTTTAAGTTTTCTCTAAAATTGCCACCATTCCACCTTCACAATCTGTGTTGGCATTAGTGCTGTCAACTAGGATATCCTTGATAGTGTTTTCACTGTTGAGTTCATGCAAAATATCCATATCAGATATTTACCTTCATATGCTGTCTCCAGCGTAAAAGTTAAATGGTGTTCTGGTCCCTTAGTTTTTTCATAGTTTTCTGTCCATTTTTCTCCACAATTCTTTATAAAACAATGTATCCTTATCTATTTTCCCATCAACTCCAATGCGTATCAGATTGTCCACAATTTCATTATGTTTTATTTGGGCAGTTGATTTCACTTTAGTTTTTACCCTGTATACTTTACATTTATCAATAAGAATATTGCTTATATTAATATTTGGTATAAGAAGACCCATAGCCTGCAAATCCAAGAGCAAGGCATTGGCAAGGCTGGCTTCAAAATTAGAAGATATGTCCCCTCACCTGACTAACTCAAGAGCATATCTGGGAAATTTAATAAGGCTATAAGGCCTTTTAGATGACTCTTTGGCTGAAAATTGTCTTCTTCTGGTTCTTCTCTTTGAGACGATGGGTAACAGGGGAGGAAATATTACTCTGGAGATTTGAAATTGAAGGTGTTGGTGATGAATGTACAGTTTTTATTAACCCCCGTTCGTTTTGACTTTTTATATCACTTTATCAATTGAACCAAGCTGAAAAGTACCTTTCGGCACTATTTGGCTCCTCTGATGTTTTAGGTATTTACGGTCCTCAACTGGAACGTGAAAAATCAGATTTTACTTATATTAAAATGCATCTAAACAAATTGATATAAAAATTAGTTTGCATTAAAATATGAACATTGGTTTGGATATAAGGTTATTTCACAAAGGCATTGGAAAAATAGAAATAACTTACCTTTTGTTGGAGAGGACAGGTGCAAATAATGTGGTCAATCTGGCATTTTTTTTATTGCATTTTGCATGAGGGTTGTCACAACTTAAAACTGGTAGATTGCAAGAACAGGGCGAAATATCAAATATTGAATCCAGTTTTGGGAAGTGGAGAGAGGTTTTCTATTCATTTGTTTGTCTTTCTTGAAGCATAGTATAGTCCCATTTTTTTAAATAGTCATTTACTTAAAAGATATAAACATGGATTAACCGCTCTCCAAATATCCATGACTTCCTTTGTTATTAATTTGAAAATAGCAAAATTCGAAAGGTGAGGATAAGCATTCACTAAATAGTTACTATACTGAATAATTTCTCGGTAAATTGGAGGCTCCGTTTTATTTAACGGTGTAGGCAGACCGGACAATTTCCTTATATTTTTACTGCGAATTGTAATTGTAGATATTCGGGACATTTTGATTAACATATCTGAAAAAACACCCAGAAATTTAATTCTACAAATAATTTTTAAATAAATTTGATTTAAAAATGTGTTGCCTATACACTTATGTTACTGTGCTATCTTTAAAAATCGTATTTTCAAGTTAAATTCGATGTTAAAATAGTTTTATAAATAATAATGTTACTATTTCAGCACGGTAATATAAGCGCATAAGTACCGCAACATGTTAATAAATTTTATGAAATTTGAAATAAATACAATAACTTGAAGTGTTGTTTACTTACCTTAAAGAGAAAAACTAGTTCGGTTCGTAAAGTTTTTTATGAATAAACACTATTTTTTTAATATTTATTATTATAAGATATTGTATTGTTTTTGTTTGTTAACGCTCGGATTTTATTTAAGCGATATATTCCCGGAGTGACAATGATACCGTAATAAAAATCCGAATTTATTTGGTATTTAATTGGAATGCTCCACAAAATACAAAATTTTAAAGAAAAATATTTCTTGTAGTAACTTTTGACATTATTTTGCCAATTTCTTCGAATGCCATTTTGTACAGTTTCAAAATCGACCTACCCTAATACATATATACTTTAATGTACATATAATTAAATGAATGTTCCGTATTCATTACAAAAGACATCTCTATTTATGAAACTGTTTCTATGGTTGTGTTTTTAATCAGATCATTTTTGTAATAATATAAAAATGAGAAAAAATATAATAGCAATAAAAGTATACGATTCGGCACTGGACA
Organism: Euprymna scolopes; assembly: GCF_053919585.1. Classification (NCBI taxonomy): domain Eukaryota; kingdom Metazoa; phylum Mollusca; class Cephalopoda; order Sepiida; family Sepiolidae; genus Euprymna; species Euprymna scolopes. Next base: position 63,523,895 of record NC_136500.1, read on the forward strand.
TTGTAGCCGTATACGAGAATATCAATTAAGACCCAGGCAACGTCGTGTGTGTTTTAAAGTAGGATACAAAGAAGGGAAAGCAGTTGATCCTATGTAATATTTCTTCTTGAAAATGCTATTTTCGTTTAAATAGAACAGACAAAAATATTACAATTTTTTTCTTGTTTTATAAAAGTACATGAGTTAGTTAAAGTTGATTGAAGGAACGTCGGTGTTATCTAAATTGGAAAACATGTCCATACATCTGAATTGGAATGATCTAGAAACTCTGAAAATAGTTTAGTGTTATTTTTTTTTCTTTTTGATTCTAATCATGTTTACTTCGGAAAGTTCTAAAAACTTTAGATGCTGGTCACCAGCGGAGCGTATATATTTACCTACGTAAGAAGACATATTTGCCGTGAAGCGAGCAAAGTTCACCAAAGATCAAGGAGTGTCTTTTACTAAACTATTTTCTACTTTTTATTTTTATTCTGAAATCGATCCATTGAAAAGACAAAAGAGGAATGTATTCTTTTACATCTCTGAAGAACTCAGGAACTTTGACGCGAAGTTTTAAAGGAAAGAAATTTGAAACTTGGCCAGGTGCTTTACCAATCAAAGGTCCACTTTTTACTCTCCTAATGCGGCAAGATGTCATCCAAGGTGCGGAAAGTGGGATAATAAAATAGCTAGATGCATGGAGAAAGCGAACCCTGACATGCAGAAATATGTTTTGGTAGTGTCGTCGGTATTCTCCAATATTGGCGTCTCAGGCGATTAGCAATACCGAACCACTTCTCAGTGGAAAGGCAGTGCCTGGAAGGATATACCTCCTAGGACTGCACAGTATCAGCAAAGTGCAGCGGTCCACAGGAAAAATTCATTTCAATAATGATCTAGATTGATGACTTTGGTGCCGAGAGAAAATCACGGCTGAAATATGAAATATGAGCCATAAATTGGCGATAAAGAACACGGAACAAAATAAAAATTTGATTCATTTTGTTTAAAAATTATTGAAACAGATTTTTAGAAATTTTGGAAACACACTTTTGTATTATAATTTTCTCATGTCATCAGTCAAAGAACACTGAGTAGAGTAGCTTATTAGAATTTGTTTGAAAAAAAAGCTCTTTAGGGAAGTTAAATAGTATATTAGAATTTGTTGGACAAAAGTAATTCGCATAAATATCTGAATAGGCATTGTCTTTTGTAGTTTTCAGCAGATAAATACGCAGAATTGATATGCTGTAAATTATAATGCCAACACGTAGACAGATAGACAAACAACTAAAGAGAAAGATAAAAAAGAAATACGTAAAGAAGGCAAAACGAGCGAAGAAACGTTTAACGCAAAGAACGAATCTACATTAGGGCAATTACACAGGTAAGAAGAAACTAACACGCCCATACAAGCTTATCGTATGTCCATTAATAGCAAAATACACAAGTACACATATAACACGTACAGCAGTTTCTAGATGTTTATCACCTGCTTTGTGTATGTTGTGTTTGCATACGTTGTTTAATCTTACTATTTGGTTGGTTTGTCTCCAATCTGGATATTTGCCTTAGACTTGATTCCCGAAGAACCTCAGATTAATACCTCATTAGTTCTTAGATTAATTTTCCATCGGATGTCGATTTCTGCGATTGATTTCCTCTGATAAGATCTTATCATGTAAGACCCTGGATCCGTTCACGCTTGTGTGACAGCTGCGGAAAAAACAGATTGTGTACATGCTTATCCATAAATCTAATATGCTATAATACTCACAGGTTGGAGATGTCGGTGGTTCTATCTTTTTTTATTTCTTCAGCTTACCTTTGGATTAGTCGTGTTACTTAGAGTACAAATTGAACAGTGACATGAAGTGGATGTAAACCTTTAATAATATGATGGAGTCAAGATGCAGATTAAAAAGCAAGACGAAGTCGTCTTGGTTCTACATAGCATATGTGAAACTAACAATAATGAAATATAAAGAAGTAAAAAAAATATCTTTGGATAGAATTCCTTTCATCCGCCAATAAGACGAAACAAGAATAAATGCAGCTTCATAAAAATACTTTTAAAAAATAATTTGAAAATAATGTTGAGAGCTAGACGACAATAGATACTTAATGGCTTGTGGCAAATAGCTCAGTTTACTTAAATGGATATAAGTAAATATTATACAAGAGGGGGTATAGGTTATCGGAACAAAGGGAGTCTGACAGAGATGCAAACAGAACACGGAATTAGAGTCAAATATTACGCAAAAGACGATAACATTTGGTAAAAAAACGTAATAAACTTATCGTACATTGTCCGCTGACTGACGCCATAAAACTCCAAAGTACTTTTTCAATATTTGTAAATCAATTAGGTGTTAATAAAATTTTAAAAACGAAGTCGCCTTTTATTTTGTCCGTAAATTTATGACTAAATTATATAGTTACTATCTCATCGTGCTACAGTTAGAAAACGAATTCTTTACCTTTTTATACACTTGTATAAGATGCAAAAGTTTTGTCGATTAAAAATATCATCTTGGAAATTAGAAACAGTGTGCTTTTAACAAATCTCTATTCATAACAATAACGACCTTTGCTCTCTATACATTGATTCTGTCTAAAACGAGCTTATAAATGCTGTACTTGTAAAATTCCTTAGTTTTTGATGTTCAGTCTCCTCCTCTGATGTTAACCTAATGCAATTTTTGTAATTCTGGTACCGAATGATAATCCGAGGGAGTTAGGTCAGGAGATTATGCAGGATGGTCAAGATTTTCCAATCAAATTCTCCTACAAGGTCTTTGATAAATAGCGCTGTATGAAGACGAACATTATCGTTATACAAGATGGCCGCCTCTTTTTGTGCATCAAAGAAGGTCGTTTTCAGGTCAAATAAGTGAGAATATTGTAGAAAAACATGAATGATAAATTAATAATTTGAAAGAAAGGCTATAAATTAATCATGGCGATATGCTTAAATAATAACAATACGCATAAAATAAATTACAATGGTTTAAAATATCCCTTCTACAAACCGGGAAAAGCTTTTGCACCGTTTTGATATTACTATTTTGTATTTTCTTGTTGATGTTAAAATGATTCATAAATCAATAAGCTCTGATTAAGATTAAGTTTGATTTAGGAATTGATCCTCTCTCTTCATATAAGTAGATATTTATTTTATTGTTGGTTCAATAACTCTTGGATATTAAACTTGGGATGAAACTAATTAAAAGATAGCAATCGATCATGAGATTTGAACGCTTTTCTTTCATCTTCTACCGGAAGTAATTGGCAACGTAAGGCTTCAATTAATTCCCAAATGTTTGTTTGTTTTTAAGTCTAACAGAAAACGGGATTTGGGCTCAAGTATCAATAAATTCCGTTTTCATATTTGAAGGTTCATCCATCAATTTTAACATAAGAATATTTTTTTTTATATTATTTTTAAAGTATTTAATTGGATTACATCTACTTTGCTAAAATAATGAAAATAAACGGATTAAATATTGTTTTAGCTTTATTTCTAACACGACACATTATATCTCTTTCTTTAATGTCAGGACAAAAACACATACTCCGAACGTATAATGATACTTTTTAATATTGATTTACTACTTATCAAGGCATGAAGACCACTCGAGGATAAGAGTAAATGATTTTAAGTTGTTCAGTAAGACAGTAATGTTGTGATCGGTAGTCGTGGGAATTGGATGGAATTTGATTATCTAAGGGAGAAGCTAAACAAGGATTTGTTTACATTCGAGTTAAGGACGGGCATGTTGCATTCAGCTGGAAAGCAGATCCGCGATTCAGAATTCCACAGGCGAGCAGTTCTAGGAAAGAAACTTTGTTCATAAAATTGGATTTTAGATTTAGGCACAGACAAAGAGTTCACAGTGGTTGTAGCTAGGCGAGTGTTTGTTGTGAATGCTTTGAATGGGAGCATAGATTGAAGCTCTGTCGAGGATTTGCAATGGAAATAAAAGTATAACAGCGATAAACTCTGATTTCTATAAGCGGTTGATAAGAGATTAAAACTTAAATTATCTCAATAAACATGTTGCATAGGTAAGGGCATAAAGCAAGTTGAATATATGCTCTAGTTCTGTTGATTATGATGATCGTAGTAGCAATCTCTCTCACTCAGTCTTCAAGCTTGCTTTGAAGATCATTGGTTTTTTGAATGTGAGCTGCGCTCAACGAAATAAATACACCAACATGTTACGGTTCGCTTGTTCATTAAGTTTCTCTGAAAAACAGAAACAAAATTAACAACGGTTATTTAATGTTCCTTTCAAACGGCTAAGTTCCCACGCCGGTCTAGACACCAGCCATATTAAACGCGTTAACATACAGGAGTAAATCGAAAGATAACAAGATAACAAACAGAAAACGAATATCAACTTTTTCGAGTCTGATATCACTTTCTTTTTATCAGTTCTGGTAGAACTTGGGAATTTTTCTGTCGAACTCGGGAATCCGTAAAATATTTCGAACTAAACGTTTTATTTAATGTACGGAGGTAGCATGCTTTCGTTCCGTCATCTATAAAGACATCCTAAATAATTCGCAGCTGATTCTGAATATCGACCGTATTGACGATTGAACGTATAATTTCCAGAAAAAAAATGTCATTTACACCTAAATTTTAATTTTAGTATTTGATTCGTTGCGCCACATGTTCCTGAAAGCAGTAGCAGAATTAGTCCAAATGACGCAAAAGGACTGTATTTAAATAAACAAGTAAATCATGCATGGTCCTCCATGAGTGCACAGTTAACAACGCATAAAAAAATGACTAATTTCAGCATTTGCCCCAACCCCCATTTAGCCGCCAAATCCTCAGGGGACGGCAAATCCTGGTGAAAATGAACAAATTGTGCAGATTTAGGCCTTGACATATGTAAATTTGAGTTCTGCACAATGCAAAAAAAAAAAATAATAATAATAATAAAATGACTAAGTCCATCATTTGTCCCCCTCCCGCCCCATTTAGCCCCATAAGTCCCCAAGGCCTTAATATATGTAAATTTGAGTTCAGCACCATGCAAAACTGCTAAATAGACATACACAGAAAATTTTGAACAAATATGGCAAAGTAGTCAAAAAAAATAGAGTGTTTTTATTATCCTTAAAAGAGCCCCTGAGGCACACCCAAGAGTTATCTCGAAGTACAGACAAACAAAATTATATAGAAATCAGTTAGTTACAACTTTTTAGAAAGTTTTATAAAAATCCAAGTCATCAATTCGTTTTTAATAAGCACAAAAGTGTCAATTTTAGCCATTTTAACCCGAAAGGCGCCCCTAGGGCGGGGGGTGGGGGTAAGTGGAGTTTTCCTGGAAAATCCGTTCTGTTACTTTTTTACGCATATCATATTTATTGTTTGTACAAAATTTCAAAAAATTCCAAGTCGTAGTTATTGAGAAAAGTGCGAACGAACGAACGGACGAACGGACAAGGGTGAATTTACAGGTCCACCCTCCTTTTGTCTGGGGGACCAATAATAATTGAATTTGAATAATACAAAATGATTGAATTTAGATGAACATAATCGACCTCAGTTCAAGATGGTCAACATGAAATTTCAACGCTCAGTTTCAAATTAAAAAAAGATCAGTGACAAATACTGATTTTCAAATTAATCATTAAGAACGAATAAACCATATAAGAATATATTATTCACGGTTCTGAATTTTTAGATGAGGGTTGATTATTCGTTTTATTTATATTATTTAGACTATTGTTCTCATTGTGAATGTTCTTTTCACGTTTTGGTCGATGTAACCTACGACCTTCTTTAGGTGTATCCTGTCGAGCCCGGGGATCTGCACTTAATTTCTGCAAGGGTGTGTGATGTAGTCGATAAAGCAGTTGGTATAATTCAGTTGTAAAAGTTATACTCTTCTGGTGGTTGATTGTTCAATGCTTGGTGCGGCCGTCACTTAAACTACAACTGCGAACTACTTAGGATTTCTAGCCAGTCATGGCTGACGGAACGAGAGCATGCTAACCTTCATGCATTAAATAAAAGATTTCTGTTCGAAATTTCGTAGAGATTCCTGAGTTTGACAGAAAGATTCCCGAATTTGACAGAAAGATTCCTAAGTTTGATAAGCGTGAAAAAATCGGAAGTTACATCGACGGAAACGTTGTGAAAATAATACTCAATATAAGAACAGTAGTCTGAAGAGTCCAAATAATACGCAAAAAAATCATCTATAGTATAAATCTCACCTGTCTATTTAAATATATGTATGTATGTATGTATGTATAGGGCGAATGAACTCTTTTTCTGGGTCAACGGCCAACTAGCACCGTGTATATTTGTGTGTGTGTGTATATGTGTATTGGGGTGGAGAGGGCTCCCGTAAGCCGTGGTGAAGGCAACCTTTCTAGGAGAAGCAAATCTCTGATTTAAAAAAACCATAAAGCGGGAGACCAGTACCCGCATTAAGCTGGTCTGCAGTTTAATTTGTTGCTGGCTATCTTGTTCTTGCTTGTTGCTGGATCTCAACATTTTGAACCGAGAGAGAGACTTAGCTGTCGTACAAAGCTAAGACTCTGTAACATCATCTATGTATAGATACCCCCTCAGGCATTTGGGCTCATGGATTTTAAATGTCTGAGGGAGTGGCACTCGTCTGACAAGACGTTGCAATAATCATGTATGTATGCCTGCCTAAAACTTTCAACAGAGGCGCGGATTTTCACAAGATCGGTATTGTTTTGAACCGCGACCCTTCCGATTACAAATATCGAAATTTTGGCTAAAAACATTAATATCTCCACTCTCAAATGGGCACTTTTCTACAAAAAGGAGTCGCTTTTTTCGCCGATATTTTCGAAAGTTATCGTCCCTTTTCGATTTACTGGCCTTAATCTAAACGTTCGTCACTTCCGATTTTGCGATGGACGCAACGGCAAAAACGTCACTTTTTTTTCTCACGTTTTTTTACTCCTTTGCGGTACGGGTCCGAGTCTGCCTGCTTACCTACTACCACTTTTTTTTTTTTTTTTGCTTTACACACACCTCCAACACCCGGACGCCCAGGTTAGTATTATTTAAATAAAAGTTGAGGTGCATAATTTAAGGTAAAAAGAGTGTAGATCAATATCACTGATTACTTCACACTTTATAGATCAAACGTGTCAGACTATGTTAAATGATTTGCGTTTCTTTTCGCAACTTATCGCATTGGCCATTCTGTTTCCTTATCTCTCATACAAAAACCTAAACGACTTTATTATCAGTTTTAGTTTAATGTAAATCTAATTTATTAATAAAAACACTTCGCTGTGTCCATTTCTTAAAGATCAAGATTATTTGTGCAAACACTGCCGTCCTTTGTTGACTCTTTTTCTTCATTCGATTATTGATTTAACACGCTTATCTCTGCGGCCATTTTATTTAAGAAACTCCAATTGCGTTGCAATAGAGGACGAGATAAAATAGCAAAGAAATTGAAAACGAGGCCAAATAAAACGTAAACGTGTAATTAGATCTTAACATGTTGCTTCAGTTTTTGTAGACTTTGTTCGTATTTCTATTGGAAGTTCGATCATTTTTTTCAGTCGGGCATGCTTCTTGTCACTGTAAAACATTTTAAAGTATTTCATTAGTATAACCAGCAAGCCGCCCGGCGTTGGTCGGTCGTAAAATATGTTTAAATATGTTTTTTTTTTAATTTATGCATATTTCATATTTATTTTAATAGAGTTTATTTTCTATTGATTATTATATTGTACCTAATATATAGTAGTTTCCAAAGTTAAAAAAAAACATGACTTGAGTACAATCAGCTAGAATCGTAACCAAACTATTTAGCTATTCAGTGGAATTCGCTGCCATATGACCTAAGGATAGACGGATATCAAAACTTTATAAATATACGCATAGCTTGAGAAGCACTTTAATTGACTGACGTCTGTCGAGTTCCAATTTTTTAACTTTGATAATTTAGCCGTCATATTTATCGGCTAAAAGCTAAATCAAATTTGTTCCACAAATCCCCTATATATCAAGTTTAAAGTCTATAGAAAAAATGTTTACATAGTTTAAAAGAGACCATTTCGTGCACACACAAACGCAGTCACTTATATGTAAACTAGCAGTCGGCTGGCGTTGCTCAGTCGTAAAATACGGGTAAATAAGATACATTGATTCATCCAAATTTCGTATTTATTATTAAATTCTTTATCGATTGTTATAGTTTACTCAATATATAATAATAATAATTTCAAAATAATTTTAAAAAGATAGCTTGGCTACCATTAGATAGAATCGAAACTAAAACATATAGCTCCCAGCTTTATTCATTATCGTTTGGCCATAAATCTATACGCATATAAAAATTGCAAAAACCTATAAATGTTTATTTGTGTAGGTGTAAAACGAACTTAAATCGATTTAAGCCTGCCAGATTCGATTTTTTTTTTAAATTTGGACTCCTTAGCAGCTATTTTTACTGGCTATGGACCAAAGTAAAGAACAATTGACAAAGGAGTTTTGTAGAGACCCTCATGAGGCGAACAAATAGTGTCGCTTATATATATATAATATATATATATATAGAGAGAGAGAGAGAGAGAGATATTTATACATATATAATATATATAGATACTTTCACTACACTGATGAAGACTGAAGGATCGGTCGAAAATTATGTACTTGTAAAAAAGTTTTTTAATTTTCTTCATAATATTATTTTGTATTTCTGCACGTCACCAATTGAAAACGAATAAAGAAAAGTTATAAGCTTTTAAACTTTTCGTATTCTCTTTTATACATTTCCATTCATATATATATATATATATATATATATATATATATATATATATATATATATATTGATATGTAGTTTTCTTGAAGCATTGTGTGGGATAGATATGTAATAGAGATTTAGAAGGCTATCACAATGCGAGGAATGAGATATAGTCGGTGTTGGTGAGAGAAGACGGAAACAAGTGGCGATTTACAAATCAATAAGTACACACATATATCTCTATATATACATATATTTATTCAATTGTTTTAAGTACAAATGTCTTACTTATATCTGTGACAATATCCATAATATCTTGGGAAAAATTCCCCTTTTCAAATGATGAATGTGGCAGATCGATTCATTTTTTTCGCTTCATCATCCGGCATGATTTGAATCGATCTGCCACTTTCGCCATTTGAAAACAGGTACTGTATGTGATGTCTGCTTATCTCGGTAACTTTTCCAGCCGCCCTGGATTTCTCTTTTTGCCAATGGAATAAAGCAGTGCCGACTCAGGAGAGGAGTGGTTAGGGATTGCGCATGGTCACATGATCCTTCTCGTTCCGATGGACGAAGATCTTTTAATGAGACCTTAGGTGTGATTAAATAAAATATACCAGGTGCCTAAAAAAGTCTTTACCGATTTTTATGAATGGAAATTAAACATTCACAGTTTAAGTATTAGATGTATTTATTCATCAAAATATGAACCCTCGAATTCTATGACTTTCTCCCAACGGTTCAGCAGCTTAGTAATTCAATTTTTGAAAAAATGTTGTTCTACTCTGGAAAAAGTTATGCATCTCCATTTTCAAGTCATCTTCAATATTGAATGCCCTGTTTTTCATATGATTATCTAAGCTCAAAAACAAGTGGAAATCTGTTGGAGAGAGGTCTGGTGAATACGGTGGATAGAGCATTATCGCCTAGTTTAATTCTGCTATCTTGGCGAGGGTAATTTTTGCAACGTGCGGTCGAGTATTATCTTGGAGAAACAGAACTTGTCGCCTGTTTACTAATGTAGGCTGTTTTTTCAGCAAATTTTCTTGAACTCTTACAAGTTGTTCACAATATCCGTTAGCATTAATGGTTTCTTCTGCTTTTAAGAACTCATAGTGGATTATTCCTTGAAATGCCCACCAAACACAGAGCAAAAGTTTTTTTTTTAAATAGTGGTTGGTCCTTTTGAAGTTTGTAGCAAAGGACCCCCTGGTGATACCCAATGATGTTTCCCCTTAAAGTTTGTATAAATTACCCTCTTTTCATCCTAATTCGGTCAAAAATGGGTTCTTTTTTGTTGTCTACTGAGATGAGAAGAACATATGGCAAGCTTTTGCAGTTTATTTGCTGGCGTTAATTCATATGTTACCCATCTGATTATCTCCCATCTCTTTGCCAACTGAAGTCTTATGGTTTCATCACTTACATGAAAGTGCTATAACGTTGCTAGTTAGTGCAAATGGTTGAAAACTGAAAAGTCCGAATAAGATTAATAAATGCCAAAAAAAAAAAGATATTTGAAGTAATTTAAGTAAATTCATATGTGTATATGGTTGATGTGTTGACTCTCTCTGTCTGTCTCTCTCTCTCTCTCTCTCTCTCTATATATATATATATATATATATATATATATATATATATATATATATATGTATATATGTATATATATATATATAAAGTTAGATAGATAGATATATTGGTTTCATGTGTGTAGACCAATAACTGAAAGAGACAAAATGTTTTAAACAAATGTATATACTCAAACATAAATATATAGACAATGAGGCTTGTGTTTACTATAACCTTTTTACGCAAATATTACGCAAGTATAAATCATGTAGAATATCTGCATGAATATAATTAAACGTAATAGTTAACTAAAGATGACCATCCCATCCCATAGGAAAACCGAAAAAAACTAATAGGAAATTAATTAAAATGAATGTTTAAATAAATATGCAAATTAGCTAGCTCTTTTGCTAATGAATGCAATTCCACGACTCATATAACAAAGCTGTATTTTTTTTTAAATAAATGGAAAAGGGCTTTTAATAGAAATACGCAAAAAAATGTTTAAAATATGCAACCACAATAATAAGAAAGATACAGACTATAAAAATGTTATTATATTTTTATTTCTTTTTCCATTTGGTGTATTATTTACTTTTTTTGCTTTCCGTCTTACGCACGTTTCGCAACCTGTAACGAAAAATATTGTCTTTGGTTTTATAGATTGCTCTCTAGAGACGGCCATTTAAAAAAAAAAAAGACATAGGCATTCTAAAGGGGAAAACCATAAAATTGTCGCCCTAAGAAAGACGACATGATCCCATTTCCGTTTGAGAAAAATCAGTTTTCTGTTTTTGGTTGTTAAAGACTATCTACTAGTTGGCAAAATCCTAAGATCGATAGGAGCCGTCTATCATGTTTGAAAGTGCCACAATGTTCATCGAGTGGGACCGTAGATGTGCCGCTATACAACTCATGCTCTCTACGATCCAAGTTATAACAACCGTACTATTGCCAGCATCCTCAGAATGCAAATCTGAACGGTTCAACGCTTCAGGGCCACGTTCACTGAAGTTTTCGGCCACGGTTATGGTCTTTGGTATGGTTTCAAGTGAGGGCTCCATCATTCCATCTCATATCTTCGAAGTTGGCTTGAAAGTCAACACCAAAGTGTATCTGGATGTCTTCAAAAGTGTGGTACTCCCCTGGTGAAATCGGGTGGTCGCTGGCAGACCCTGGGTGTCGCAGCAGGACTCGGCGCCGACCAACAAGTCCAAAGAGACACAGGCTTGGCTTTAGAAGGGGCGCTACGATTTTGTATTATTCTCTCAGCGACCTCCCTCCTCCCACGACCTGAACACGCTAGACTACTTCGTTTGGTCATATGTCGAGAACATCACCAACATGACCTCCCACAACACCATAGCCAGCCTGATCGTTTCCATCCGCCGAATATTCGCCGAGCTCCCGCCGGCGCTTGTGGCATGCTCCCAGTTGCGGACCCGTATCGAGGCGATGATTGAGGCTGACGGCTGCTACATTGAATAGATATCAGCTTTACTACATAATCAAATTACCTGCATTGATTCTTTCAATAAATGTTTTAAAATAAAACTGTAGTGTTGTTTTCTTTAGGCGACACTTTTATTGTTCCGCCCTGTATTCCAAAACAAAATGGTCTGTAACAGAAACCTTTCCACTCCCCCTGAATATTCTACTCGAAAGGCATAAAGTAACTTTCACGGTGCATAAGGATTATTTGATACTAGAGATATTCATAATCGTACCCTATCTCCAAACGAAGGGAGATATAACATATGAGAAATATTTGAAATCAGGTCTCCCCTTGCTGTTATTTCAGATCATTTGAAACCATAGCAGCAAGTCTTAGTCTCCTCTCGATCTAGACCAGATGTTTATGTTGGGGTAAGTATCTACATATAATAATTACACAAAATTTATGGTGTCGGTGAACTTCAAAGGAATCAACACTCCTGCTGTGGCTTCTTAAGATAATGGGTTCCCCCGCCTTTTCTTAAACTTGTAATTCTTATCTTTTAATCACATCTAACCAGAACTGACCTGGTTTTTAAATACATTTTTTTCTTTATAATCTTGTTGTTTTCACTTCGAAAACAAGCTTAGTGTGTTTATGGGGTAGGGGCATTAGCAGTCTTTCCAGAAGCCAAGGGGCCTCCAGCTTATTAATTCTTTCACTCATTTTAGTATTTACCAGGCTCAACTTTGCTTAACTTAAATGAACGCGATTATGCCTTACCTTAACTCTAATCCTGTTTCATTTATTGTTTCATGAAAGGAAAACTATATATTTCTTTACCTCTTGGTTTTCTTTTTTCATTTTTTTTTCTCTCAACAAGATTCTTCTTCGTCTATTAGTTTGAGTTTAATGTTATTTGCCATAAAACCAATGTAACTATTAACCTAATGGAGAAAACGATACATTGCATCGGCATCACCGAATAATTTGGTTCCATTTAATCCATCAGGCTGCATTTATTCTATCCGACCAGAAGTGAGGTAATAGTTATTGACGTGGGAAGTGGCCATCAACGAACAGAGTTCGACTTCCGGTTGAGACAAATTATGCTAGCTAGCTCCACGGATTTTGTTTCCGGACGATTTTTTTTTCGATACATAAAACCGCTTCCTCTTTCAAAATAACGACGAGCAAATGAAATACGGAAGCTCAGTATAATTCAAATACGAAACTGTTTTTATAGGTTATTTAAAATCATCATCATCATCATCATCGTCGTCGTCGTCGTCATCATCATCATGTATAAATCCAAAGATTCGGTCGCTGGCATTGGTTAACCCGATATTTTTATATTTTTCTAAACATCTGGTATTTACGGCAGGGACAACATGAAGGTTGCTCGCATCCTAAGTGCTTTTTTTTGGGAACCAAGTCAATTCAAAACATGGAACACTCAGGTCGTCAATCCATGTTGTTAGCCACCATAACCTTGTTTATGTCACATAAAATTCGAAGCGTAAAGAATAAAGCATTCAGTAAAAGTTCAGTTCTAAGGTACACTCTTCTGAGGGTTTAAGATTCAATCCTCAATGTGGGTGATACTAAGAATAAATTGTGAATTATTTAAGACTTCTACACGATCATGCCTGACAGAACGATACCATGTTGCCTCCATGGATTAAATAAAAAATGCCGTTCGAAATACAGTGCAGATTTCCGAGTTGGACAGAAAGAAATCCGATTTCAACAATATACACTTGAATAAGGTCGGATGTTACATCGCCCGAAACGTTATGACAGTAACAATAAAGGCATTAGTCTGAATAATCTTACTAATACAAACTAAAAGATTTTTTTGTAATTTATATCATTATTCCAACTGAATTGTTATATTTACAACGTTTCGGATGATATGATCGCTGGCCTTTTCCAGACGCATCTTTTTGAACTTGTAAATCTTCTGGTGAACTTGAATATTTTTATGCCGAAGTAAGGAATCTGGACCGAATTTTGAACTGAGCCTTTTATTTAATCCTTAAAGATCGATGGTTCTTATATTGTCAATGATGGTTGGGTAGAAGTTTTAATTTATGTAATTTTTAGTTATGTTCTGTTGTAGTAAGGATTGAAACACCAAGCTGATATTTAGAAATGATGGTGAAGTGAATCGCAGGTTATATGAGGAGACTAGTAGTGTACTTCCGTCGTCAAAATGTTGTTCAATATCTTATCTAGACAGACAGTTAACTTGAAATCAAACGGAGTAAAATGGACGCATTTCATCTTAAGAAAAACATCTATTTCTTTATCTCTCAATGGTACCCGTAAAAATCTAAAATAAAAAGCATGAAACAGGGTTAAGAAGAAGAAATAATCAAATAGGAAGGAAAGAAAAAGAAGAGCTTATGCAACAAGTAAAAAAGTTAGGATAGAAAGATATAGCGTGACAAATAATTACCACACTAAAGAAATAGTAGAAAATCTAACTTTAAATTGAGTCGAAATACGGTAAACACATTGGATTACAAAGGGGAAATGTCATTGAAATCTACATAAGTAGATCCAACTTAATGGAGAAATTTAAATAAACGTACTAAAGTTATGTGGCAAGCGGAGAAGCTGAGACCGCGTTCATGTGATAGTAGCGTTATGAGTATAAAAATTAAAAATTCCGCTACAAACCAAAACTCATAGCAAATCATATCGTCGAGAAATGGATACAAATGTATTGAAAGGATATTAAAAAAAAAACTAGCAGGCTCAAAGTAATAAGGTTTAAGTACATGAAAGAGAAAGGGAATAAAATAAAGAGATAACAGAAAGGAATAATGTTACAGAGGGACCTGAATCCATACAAACACGGAATTAGGAGGTCATGGATATGATGTTAAACTATATCTGATGGTGAGATCTCAGCTTATGACCTTTGGGGAGTGTGGAGCCACCCTTTAATTGCCATTGCTCCCAGGTTCACTCTGACCCGGAGTGGTAGTACCTGTTAGGGTCCCAACTATGGGTTAAATAGAAACTGACTTGAAAAAACATATTCTACTAAAACACTTTTCTTCCAAATCACTGGATTCGGCATTTATTTAATGAAAAGGGTTGATATGTCGTATAACAAAACAACCAACAAGACAACAATTAGGTTAAGAGTGAGTTTGTTGCTGAATAAAAGAAGGGGCGTTACAAAACATGACAAGTAGTCTGAATAATCCAAAAATCGCGCGTTTTTCAAATTTCAGAGAATTTTTTTTTTACACAGTGATCACCACTTATCAATGCCCGGAAGCCACTCAGGGATAAGGGTTATTGCAAGTACTTTACGTTAGTGTGAAGATTTGAGACCTTAAAGCATTAAAGCTAGACGAAACTTATGAGATGACCTCATCATGTTTACCATTCTTTTTTTCTGTAATCCAACCACATTTGGTACAAATAAACCTCAGTTAACCATGGCCTGTCCACCAAGTTTTAATCATAAATATCCAACAGTCTTTATTATATATGTAAGCGACACTGTTTGTTTGTATCAGGAGGGTCTCTATCAAAATCCTTTGTCAATTGTTCTTTACTTTGGTCCTTAGTCGTTCATTGATAAGTGCACCTTCATATGGTATTTTTTTTACATGGACGTCACCACTTATCAAGGCCCAGAAGCCACTCAGGAATAAGGGTTATTGCGTGTACAGTAATCAATGGGATAATATCGTAGTAATCGTTAGTAATGGAGATTTGATAAAGTATCTTACTTAATGGGGCATATTTATCAGGAATTTGTTATGTTGGACTTGAAAACATCTAAGTTGTAGTCAGGTGGGACACAGAATCTATGTGTATAGTAATACAACCTATGATATCTAAATAAAGAAACGTGTAGTATTTGTTTTGTTTTTTTCGTTTAATGACACGAAATAATTATGTTAATGCTAACCTTAAATAAAATAAATGTCGGCGTTTTTTTTTTTTCAATTTAAAAATAAAAAAGCGACGTGATTATTTTAAATTAAATAAATACTGAAAAAAAATTATAAATTAAATTGGTGTAAAAAAAGCGTTAACAAATTAATTATACTTATCTATCTCTTTGCACTGCCTTGAATTTGGCCGTGATTGTTATCTCTAGTTCAAAATTATTTGAGAATTATCAGTAGTTTAAGGACTGCTTAGGGGGAAGACGGTTCAGGATCATGTCTACTGATAGATCGATAAACACAGTCTCCACACTTATAACAAAAACGCGATAAAACAAAGATTCTTAGATATTTACGACTAAAACTAGGTGTGAAAATTAGATGTGGACTAGATCTTATGTGTCTCAAATATAGTTGGATTGCAAAAAAGAATTATGAGCTTTATTAATGACGAGACTACCCGTGACTCGTTGGGTCAGTATATGTTATAGCTAGCTATGGAATAGTAAGTATACAAAATTAATTTATAAAAGTGTAAGTAATTATACAGAATTAATATATAAACGGGCAAAAAATTGAATGCACGCATACGCGTAACAAACGTGATGACCAATGAAAACATAACACAAGTTCGTGCACGCAAAAATTGACGGAATAGTAGCACGAAAAAAAAATGGCGACCAGTAAAAACAATACAGAATACATAGGATAAATAAGGTCTTAACATTATTATTGGCATTAAATTAAAAATATCTTATATAAGAGGGGTGGAGTCTTATATTAAGTTAAATTTATATAGGAAAGTGATCTCCACACTAAAATGTTAAATTCTAATAATTTTTTTTAAATCCTTTTATATTATCTTTAAAGGTCGCTGAAACGTATTCGCCAAAAACAAATACATTTTTGTTTATTTTTAGAAGGTAAACTACGCTTGGTTAGGTCGTAAAAAAAACTAAATATGTAAATTGATTGAGTAGTTTTTTTTCTTTTATATTATAAAAACATATTTGCGTTATTTTTTGTGTGAAAACAATTCCAACTTGCAATGAAAAATACAAATAAAATAATCGTAAATAAATAATTTTGGACTTGAAACGCGTAGTTTTTTTTTTAATCAAGTTCTAGTTTTAATCACGCACAACTTGGGTAAAGAAAATATTTTTTTAAATATCTAGGTGCACCTGAACAATTGGTAATCCCTTACAATTTTTTTCCTTTTCGTGTTTTTCAAATATTTTTGCGGATTATAGGACATTAAGCTACCAGATTATAAAAATATTTAAAAAAAATAATTTTTAAAGATATAGAAGGAAGTCTAGTTTCACATACAATGTTTTAATAAGTCCCCCACCCATTTTTAGAACCTATTTATAGCTGATTTGATGTTGGCTTCTTCAATCCCCCCTCCCACCATTATTATTATTATTTCGTTTTCTTTTTTTTTTTTGCGACTTTTCTCTTTGAAACAAGTTCGGTCTGCTCCATCATTATTTTTCATATATAGTCTACCCGTTGGTCTTTAAAGGGTAAGATAAAAATGTTCAAAATGAAAAAAAAATGATTTTGAGATTATATTGTCTTTTATTGTCTTTAAAGACATGTTTTTAAGTGATGCGTGAAAAAATAAAACGCAGGAAACCTCTAAAGCACTACTGCAAGCACTAATAAAAATTAAGGAGGCATTACTAAAAGCACTACTAAAACCAATGTTCTACATCCCTCTCCTTGTAGGGAAAATATTATTTAAGTAAGCCTGAAAAAAAATTGTCAAGATCAACAGAAGCGCTACTAAAAGCAGTAAATATAATTATAAATATGATTATAGTTATATATTATATATTTATATTTAAATCAGTTTTTTTTTACCCAACGGGGTTAAATTACATTTATTTGTAAGGAAAATACGTTAAAATAAGTTAAAACAAAAAAATATTGTTGACGATTTGAGTTTATATATATATATATATATATATATATATATATATATATATATATATATATTTACTAGTAAAATTACCAATCGTTGACTGGGTTCAAAAGCAGCCTACAGAAAATGGACTCTGATTTATGACAGTATGATAGGTTATGAAAAGGAAGGGTTGTAAAGAGATAGCTTCGAATTTGGGAGGAACAAAACCAAGGCAAAATATGATGAAAGTAAAAATAAAATAGATAAATCCCGTAATTTATTATACCATACCTGTGCACACTTAAACACTTATCACAATATTTCTGTGGATCTATATTAAAAAAACTTGTTAAACTTTGTTACATATTTCCATTCTATGGAGGTCAGGCGCGAAAGAAGACCCCATAATTTTATTATGCCATATTTCTTCAAACTGAAACATAATTATCAAAGTATACTTACGCAGATGGATATGAAAACTCTTTATTAAAGTGTGTGCCTATTTCCAGATAGATAGATATTAAAATCTTTTTTTTAACAAAACAGGATTAAATTACATTTATTTGTAAGGAAAACACGTTAAAATAAGTTTTAAAAACTATTCTTCATCCTTTGTATGCTTTGAATAGCAACAGTAGTTTTTAATGTCGGACCTAAGACAGGGCGCCTATAAAATAGGTAAGCAGACGAATATTTTGAAACCGGAAGTCATAAACCGGATAGACGATTTAAACATCCAAGCTAGCAAGAAAGCTGATCTGAGTTTTATAATTATATAAATTACATGGCTGGTATTTTTTTTTATCACTCTACATTAGTTCTGTATTATTTGGGTTATTCGCGAAGGTGAGGTTGCCAAGTGGCTAACGACACGGATTCGTAAACTGAGTTTTACGAGTATGACTTGAGTTCGTTCCACTAAATCATTTTCATCAGCTAAAAACTCTGACTAGTCAGTCTATGTTTCTGTGAATATATAATAACTTCATTTCTTTGTTAGTTAACACGTCACGCAACCAGGTCAATCTTATCGGGTTGTGTAAATTTTTGTTTTTGTAACCATAATTTCAAGTCTATTCAACTGGCTTTAATAAATTTTAATAAATTTCAATTTTTTTAATTATTATAAATATCCTGTAATTATTTTATTGGTTTAAACATTTATCATTCCTCTGCCATCAAAACATTTCACAACTTAATAAAACTGAACACTTCGAAGTTCATCCCTGCCACACTCGCTCCCAAAGGCAATCCTGCGCCATCTGGGAGTCGCAATATTCAACACGAGATTCAAGTCTCATCTTTTTTTTATATTCACAATCTTTCAGATGATGTAACCTCCAACTTTCCTTAAGTGCATTTTTCAAACTTTACATCCGAATATTTTTTTCTAGAGAGTCAGTACTCATCAATGGCTTCTCGAAGACAAGGGTTACTGAGAGCAAGGTGGTCGATAATACAACAGTAATGATTAGTCATGGTGAAAATTGGGCAAAATTTGATTATTTAAGAGCACGGGTCAACAACTTGCTTATAGTTAACTTGAAAACAACTATGTTGTAGTCAGGCGGGGAGCAGCCTCGGAGTTGGTATCTTCATGTAAAAGCTTTGAATATAATCACAAAGATTATAATAGCAGTACGAATAATTGAAATAATTTAAAATTATCTAACCTTATCTAAACCTTGTAACAACTTATTTTTTTATTTGTTTTCTTTATTATTTTTATTATTTATTTTCTCAGCGCAAACAGTTACTCTTAATTTAAAGTTTCTGAATTTTTTTTGGATGAAGATTAGTTATTCGAATTATTTTTAACATTCGGACTACTGTTCTCATCTTGAGTGTCATTTTCACAACGTTTCGCTCGATATAATCTCCGATCTTCTTCAGGTGCATTTTGTCAAGAAATGTTTTTTTTTTCGAAATCAGGAATCTGTACGGAATTTCGAGTGGAACCTTTACTTACTTCTGGGTTGACATGCACTCGTTCTGTAATTCGCAATTTTATATTTCGGTTACTTACACTCAGAATTGAACCTTCAAGAGAATATCAGTTTTACAATTGATTTTTCAAAGTACTCTAACCACTGACTCACAGGTCTTTGCAGACAATGCTACTACGCATTTTGAGAGCCTTAAACCTATTTTATTTAATTCGAAATTCTGTACGAATTGCCGAATTCGACAGAAACATTCATGACTTCGACACGACACACCTTAAGAACGCTGGAGGTTACACCAACCGAAACGTATTTAAAATGACACTCAAGATGAGAAAAATAGTTCGAAGGTTCTAAAAAATACGTATTTCTCTTTCTTTTCTTCTCCTTTACAATTTCACATCATCTTCCTTCCCAGAATTCCGCATCATATTATGCCGATACAACATGAAATACATGATTAATCCATTTGTAAAAATGCAGACAGCTCACATTTAATTTGTTTTCCCGCTTTTGCGGCGCATGTCAAGTTTCCTTTACGAAATCACGCAGTGGACTGAATAGGATAGGCACTTACTCGCTTGAAAATTCCACGTTAAAAACAAAAATGTGGGCGTTTGATTTTGTTCGATTTTGTTTGATTCAATTAGAAAAGAAACAAGAGCATGCAAATCGAATTCGGAAGATGATCCTGATTAGATTGATGCGGCCACGCCAGTGTTATTTCCCACACCCTTTGAATCCATCAACTTCTGCATATGGACGTTACAAAAACCAGATACATATACAAACGACACGCACATGAGATGAGTCAAACTGAGAACAAAAACGGTTACAGTGTTAGCAATACACTGATATATATATATATATATATATATATATATATATATATATATATATATATATAGAGAGAGAGAGAGAGAGAGATAGATAGATAGATAGATAGATATAATATAATATATAATATATATGCATATATCAGTGTATTACTTACACTATAACCGTTTCTGTTATCAAATTGACTATATATATATATATATATCCTAGTAGGCCACCACTTCGTAAAATACACTTAAATATGTTCTTTCAGCTGATTATTTCGATTATCGATTATCGATAATTATCGAAGAAATTTCGATGCAATAACTATTTAAGAACATTGACAGAAATATAAAATACCTTTGTGGGAAATTTAATCAAAATCGCCCCTGCCGTTTTCGAGTTCATGGGGAACGAACTGACACACACAGACACACACAGCGAAAGTTCCTTTTATATAATAGTAGATAGATAGATAGATAGATAGATAGATAGATAGATAAATAGATAGATAGATACATGTGTTTACGTGTACGAAACAAACATTGTTAAAATAATAGCATATTTATGGCTTATTATAACGTTTATTTATTTTTCCAATTTTTGCTAATAATCATTTTGTGGTAAAATCAAAGAAATAATTTTCATTCCCCGATGCCAGAATTAGTATCACAGAATACAATTCTATTATATTAAACGGTTAAAACTAAATGTTACTGGTTTCTATATGTAATGTTTTCTATAGCTTTTTGGTACATTTGTTTTTGTTTTTTGGTTCGGTTTTCTGATAAACTTAATGCAATTGCGGTTCTGAATTTGTGAGATGGAGATTGATTATTTGGTTTATTTGGATTTTCGGGACTACTATTCTCATCTTGAGTGTTATTTTCGCAACATTTCGGTCGACGTAACCTCCGATCTTTTCAGATGTATCTTGTCGAACTTGGGAATCTCCACAGAATTTTGAACGGAACTTTTTATTTAATCCAGAGAGGTAGCACGCTCTCTTTCCATCAATCATAACTTGGTAGATGTCCTAAATAAATCGTAATTATATTTTGAATATCGGCCATACTGGGGATTGAACCTCCAACCCTCAGTAGGGTGTAACTTTTACAACTGAATTTTATCAAGCACTCTATCCACTGAACCACGGGTTCGCATGTTTGTTATTTGCTGTAACGCAAATTCTGAAGAGCAAATATTTTAAAGATACGTTCATTCAATCAACGCGTTTAGCGACAAAAATGCATTTTCTAAGTGTTCAGCGTGACCGACAGACGGACGTTCATAACATCATGTAGAGATGCGTGCATACATTGTTAATTACAATTCAAAAAGTAAGCGTAACAGATCGATGAAAACGCCTCTTCCTAATCTTCATCAATGGTATCTCAATTCACATTTTTACTTCATTTGTAAACATTTATTCAGATAGCACTACCATCTATGGCAACACTTAAAAAATCAGCAATGACCAAGATTTCTGATTCCCTCGCTTCTAATCATGAGCACGTGGTGCAAAGGAAAAAACATGGTTTCTGGCTAATTTTACTGCAGCTAAAATCAAGCTTCTCTTTTTTCAATATAATCATTCTGACTCCTACCAGGCCCTAATTGAAATGAATGGTTCTCATCTTGAAGAAGCATCATTTCTTGATAAGCTTCTGGAACTGACCTTCACTCGTGATCTGAAATGGAACACATACATCAAATCAGTTGCTAAGTTTCTACCGCTCTAGTATGGATCTCACTGCCGATGCAATCCTCTTTATGTATAAGAGTTAAGCACGTCCTAAAATGGAGCACTGTTGCCACATGTGGACAGGAGCTCTATCTAGCATTGATAGATGCCAAAACCAGCTTTGGAACCTAATAGGTGATTCGCTTTTATCTTTCCTGCAGCCTTTTTTCTCGTAGAAGAGACATTGAGAGCCTGTCTCTGTCCTATCGTTATTTTTATTCTGCTGGTCTAAGAACAACTAACGGAATGACAGACTTTTTTTATAAATTGGCCCGGGTGTTAGGTTAGGATGCATATTGTCGCCCCAGCTGGAAAAGTGGTTGGATCATTCTATCACTCCAGTAAGCATCTCACTACCGATGCAATTCTCTATCTGTATGAGAGCCAAGTATGTCCTAAAATGAGGTGCTGTTGATATAGCTGGCCAGGAACTGCTCGGCGCTCCTATCCTGCCTTGATATAGTTCAAAACAGGCTTCGAAACCTGGTAAATGATACAAGTTGCTCTTTTCTGCAACCGTTTTCCCACAGAAGAGACGCTGGAAAGTCCTCGTCTGATCTCCAATCTATGCCCGCCTTGCCAAACTTACATAAAAAAACACTCGACTAGCTACAACTATCAACATTCCCCCCACTCTCTGTGCTTAAATTCAAATGCAGATTCCACAAACAAAGTTTTTTTTCCTAGAATTGCTTACCTGCGAAACACTGCCTCATTGTCCTGCTTCCCGGTCGATTACAGTATGGCAGCCTTCAAGTGCAAATGTAAACAAGTTCCTTAAACAATCAAATCCTACCCAATTTACCGCACTTCACCTTACATTCATCAGCCGTTTATCATCGAGTGGCTTAATAAGTGGTGAATTCCTAGTAAAAACATTAGGCAAGACATACTAAGAAAGGAGTTGGTATGACGTTTATTGGCATGCATGGATGACTCTACAAACTTGAAGTGATGGATCAAAATTGAATGAACTTCAGCGTGTACACAAACAATTATTGTTTCATTTTAAACAATTGAATGAACTTCGCGTGTACATAAACAATTATTGTTTCATTTTAATTACTCCCTCTGTCTTTTTCCATAGGTATTTCGAGATATTTACCCGTTCTCATACAATAAATTATATTATGTTTATCATCATATAATATTATCATCATATTACAATAAATTATGATTACATTATGATTTATCATATTTATTATGATAATATTATATTCTACTAACAGGGAGACCCGACGTTGCCCGGAATTGAATGATGATCAACTAATGTTTCGCACTCTCATAGTTTTATTGTCATCGAAAGCGTAGAAATCGACCATTTTCCAATCAAATCGGTTGATTGACTGCTCAAATTGGGAACCCATCGTGGTGCATCTAGAAACAGCTTCACATGCCTACTCACAGTGACTTAGTCCACAGTACATTGTTGTGTATATTGCATTGTAGAAAACCTACTGTTGATTTTATAAAATTATATTTTATATAACGTCTTGGCTTAAAGTTTAAAATGCAAAAGTCAAGTATAATGGTTCAATTGTGCTCTAAACAGAAACACTTAAGAACGCGCCCCTGTGATATCAAAGAACCTACTGTTGCTTTTATATGACGTGCGTTATTGTTTGTGAGGTGATAACGACTTGAAATTAAGTGTAATATGAAAAAGCTAAGTATCATGGTTCAATTGTGCTTTAGACAGAAACAGTCATTTCGAACGCGCCCTGTCATATCAAAGAACCTGGGCTTGATTTTATTTGTCGAGCATTTTTGCTTGCGTTGTAACAAAACTTTTCAAATGCAATACTGACGTACTATACTATAAGGCGCTAATTTTGCTAAAAATCGTTTGTTTTACTTTCATTGGCTTTTTCGATTTTCGATTATCGATAGTTAAAATGCAAAACCTATATATAAACACTGCCGGGTGCAAACCTATTAATAAATGCTGATGCAACACCTATCTATAGACACTGCCAGATACATAAAGTAGATTTGTGTGAAATTTCATAAAAATCGGTCTAGCCGTTGCAAAATCTATAGGGAACGAACTCACACGCACGCACACACTCACATGTACACGTACAAAGTTCTTTTTTGTATGATAGTTGAACTTATTATAGTATACTGGTATGCAAGTAATTTATTGTCTGCGTTTTTTCTGCTGATTTAGAATGAGTCTGATGTGCTGGATCAAAAATCACATTGGTTTTAGAAGTTGGTGGAAGGAAAATGCCGTGTCGAATAATTGTTATTGTTAGCAATTATTTTTTTATGATGAGACGTATTCAGATCCGATAGTTTTGAATGATTATGTCGAAAAGGGATTAGTTTGAAGTTATAATACCACGAAATCTTCTAAAAACACACGTTCACTTTTTAAAATATAATAGATTAATCTCTCGCAAATGATCATTTGCCTGGAATTTGAGTGGAAATAAGCCTCCCAAAGTCCCAATCTTCTTCACTATTATCCATTGGAGGTATGACTTGTGTTTACTCTCCTCGGTCTTTCCATCCTCCATTGACCCATCGCGATTATTTTGTGTGACACTAGTCGATGTCAACACTAAATAAAATTATTTTATTGAGGTGGGGGGCTTTACAATTATACGATTTCAGTTTTCTCAATTCCATGTGATGTTCCTCTTTCTTCTTGCTTCACTTCTGTTGCACTTCCTATATTCCGGTAAGCGTTTGTAGCTCATGTATGTAAGTCTCTGCATTCAACAGTTTTCCTTCATATTTCAGCCAGTTTTATTATTGTTATCCGTTGTAGCTTCTCATCATTCACCCTGATTCCAATTTCTCTCATTCTTTTTTTTCCGGAACTGTTCCTAGTGCTCCTAGTATTATTGGTCTCATCTTCTATATCCCTTTTATCTTGACTTTCTTTATTTGTTGTAGTAGTAGTAGTAGTAGTAGTAGTAGTAGTAGTAGTAGTAGTAGTGTCGACTCTTATGTATTCTTCAGCTGTTGCGACATGGTTTTCTCTAGAAAGTTGGGGGCAATAAACCTACTCAATACCCAGTGCTCTCTGTATGCTTTCATCAGTGTGTGAGAAAAGGGGGGGGGGGGCAATGACATAGGGTGAGTAGGTAAAGTGAAAAGATATAAAAGCAGCAGT
This sequence comes from Euprymna scolopes, assembly GCF_053919585.1. Classification (NCBI taxonomy): domain Eukaryota; kingdom Metazoa; phylum Mollusca; class Cephalopoda; order Sepiida; family Sepiolidae; genus Euprymna; species Euprymna scolopes. The sequence goes on from NC_136500.1 coordinate 63,549,108, forward strand.
AGATTCTTTGATATCACAGGGGCGCGTTCTTAAGTGTTTCTGTTTAGAGCACAATTGAACCATTATACTTGACTTTTGCATTTTAAACTTTAAGCCAAGCCGTTATATAAAATATAATTTTATAAAATCAACAGTAGGTTTTCTACAGTGCAATATACGCAACAATGTACTGTGGACTAAGTCACTGTGAGGAGGCATGTGAAGCTGTTTCTAGGTGCACCAGGTAGATGAGGTTGGCAATAGGAATATGAAAGATGACTTGTGAAAGATTTAGTAAGTGGCTGGGTGAATTAATGGAAGGACATTTCCGTATGATTTCATTTAAAATTAGAACAATAACTGAACTCTCGTAGTCTGCGTTTGGTAATTCGAGCGTGAGAAAAGGATATTTCTTTCGATATCAACTCGTTCAGAAAATCGGATGTTTCTCGTCTTAAGCGACGTGAAACCGAGAAGAAAACAAAACAGTCGACAATAATAACGCTGCCAATCAGAATGTCAGTTGAATCAATTGACAATTTTGTCATTGTGAAACACTTCACTCAAACCAAGGGTCATCTTGGGCGCCATCTTGAACGCTATTTTTCCAGACTGTTTTCCCCGCTTTTTTCACGGTCTGCTATTCGAAATTATTAATAACTACACAAACGCCGGATATTTACGCTTAGATGCAACGATTGTGAACTCGGCAACATCATATATACAACCGAGTAGATTGGAAAAATCCGACATCAACCGCTCGACATTTATATTTTTCCGGTTGCAGGGTTTGCTTGATTATTAATTAAATAGCGAAGAAGGGGCAACGACATCATACCATGTAGCAATATGCACACATGTATTGTGTTAGTATGAGTGTGTAACATTGTTAATATTAGCAGTTTGTGCAGGCTCCTAGGATAAACTAACAATCAAAGGAGAAAATACATAGAACAAACAAACAACATATTTTCGCTTCCATTATGAACCCTTGTAAAGAGTAATCATTTATTGAACAGTGTTAAGCAGAATATTAAGTCGATGCAAAGTTTTTTTACTATTGAAAATTTTATCTTCAATACGTTAAACAGTGTGCTTTTGAAAATGTTTTTTTTACATCAAAATAGCGACTTTGTCTTCTATAAAGTGATTCTATCTGTCAACGACTTTATAAATTCCTCGCTTGTACAATTCTTTAAGTTTTGATGTGAAATGTGAATCTAATCAATGCCCAGTTTCTTCTCGTAATCTTAACATAAAGCCTTATCAATAGCATTGTAATTTTTTAAGTGATAATCAGAGAGAACAAGGTCAAGCGAATATGCAAGATGGGACAAGATTTCCAAACAAAATCCTCCTAGGTGATCTTTGGTCAGTATTGCTGCGTGAGGACGAGCATTATCATGATGGAAGATAGCACCCTTTCCTTTGTTAACTAAAAGAAGATCATTTCCGGGTTAACGTGGACGAGAAAAAATAGAATAAATTCCTAGCTACTAGGGTCGTTTCAAAATTAATGCTTCCCTTTTTTATTCGGCCCGAATGGATCAGAGGGGTTTGTTATAATGACCGAACTTATGCATTCATGGCCTGAAAGTTTCATTACTTTATTGAAGATATTAACGGTGTGAGGCCGCAAGAAAGCAATTCCTGTCATTAACATGCGTCAGAAGCAGAGATGCATCATTGACTTCCTGGCAAAATTAGACTAAAAATCATATTGACCATGTAGAAAAATAAAATCTGGATCACAAATTGTCACTTGGTTTTATGGTACTACTCCCGTCTTTGTAGCTCTTCAACTTTTGAGTTAAGAAATAGTAGGTTTTACATTTGGAAGGACCCTTGCAACCTGAAAGAAAAGGTTATAAATTAATCATGGCGATATGTTTAAGTAATGACAATATGCATAAAATAAATGTAAACGGTTTGAAAATGGCAAAGTGCAAGCAGGCAAACATTTTTGCACCGATCTGTTCTGTTCAGATTATGAGGTTTTAGGGTAAGTGAAAGGAATGTATTTGGATGGGAGAGAACTCAGTTTGTATTATAGGTGTGTGAAAGATGGTTGATGGAAAATTATTTATTTCTCTTCAACCGCGAAAAATATGACACTAGTGTTGGAAAGTAGGTTTGAAAAGTCAGCGCTGACCCTGGAAAAGATGCCCGTGAAGCCCCGTCGGCGTTTCTGGTGGGGCGGCTCATGCGATTCGGAATAAACTAATTCTTTCTGAAATAAAGAAAGCAAAATTTCGGAGCGTGGACCTCTTAAAACTACACGGCATCGGCATTAGACCAATCAACAGGGAATAGATAGGAATGGTCTAATCTCTGTTCATTTTGGGGGCCTGGGAGAAAAGAAGAGTGCATAAGCGGATGTAAAAAGAAGTAAGGAGGAATATTACCATGAGTGATCGTATATAACAAAAGGAAAGAATAAAAAGACAAAACGAGGTACAGTTAAAAAGAGTAGAAAATAGTACGAGACGAAGACAAACATGTGCTACAGATAATCTAGAACTATACAAGACAGTAGAGTTCCTCTCTCTGAGGCATTATGTATGTCCCACTTATATATTTATACTATTCAATTTCAGTATGTAACAAACATCAATTAAGCTTCTTTCCTAAAACTGCTTGCCTGTGGGACTCGCATGCTTTCTTTTGGCATGCTTTCCGGTTGTGTACAACATAGTCGTCTTCATGTCCGATGTAAACAAGTTTTGATGTTTCGCCACTTTAAATATTCGAATTCTACCCAATTTCCCCTACCAACGATCACTAAGCTCTTGTCTCAGTGACTGCCTTATACTCATTAACTCTTATCCTCGAGTGGCCTTCGGGACTTGGTAGACTCTGACTCCCTTTATAAAAAAAAGGTAGAAAAGTGTGAAAGTAAAATAACATTAATTAAAATAAATTTTGGCAAATCAAAAATAATTTTACATCTAGCTTCTGACGTTGGCCACTTTAAATCAACCTTAAAACTGACCATACGGACAATTCTAGGAGAGATTTTAAATATAAGAGCTTTCAGAATTTTAAAATAAGCGGTACTTTTGCGCTTTGCACATCGGATTTCCATGGTCTTGGCTCGGGCTCGTTCGGCAGCTGACATAAACCGTCGGAATATACCAAACGCCGATCAAATTTAAAAACGCTAGGAAACAAAAAAATAACATTTATTTATTATTTAAAATGAAAGAAAAAATGGAAAAACAATAAAATAAAAGATAGCAACAATCTGCCATAAGTTTCAGGAATAAATATTTTTTTGTTTTAAATTAATAGATTCGCGTGATTAAAATCTAAATTGGGGTTATGGTTACAGTTTAGAGTTAGAGTTTCGGTTTATGGATTAGGGTTAGGTGTAGGGTTTAGGGCTACACAGAAAATAACATTTCTCGCATATTGTTTACAATAAAATAATGAAAAACAATAAAATCAAATATAACAAGAACTTGCTATGAGTTTCATGAATAAATATTTTTGGTTAATTTTGATTTTAAATAAATAGATACTTTTTTTCAACAGAATTTTAAAGAATTTTTTTTATTTTTTGCAAGTTTTTAAAGTTTGTTGTAAGATTTTTCAGAAAACCTAATGACCTTGTTTTAAGATTAGGGTTGGATTGATTAAATTTGTGCGTGATAAAATCTAATTTTTTAGGGTTAGGACTAGGAGTTAGGGTATACATTTATGGTTAGGTTTTATGGTTTACGGTTAGGGTTTATGGTTAGTATTTGGGGTTACGGTTGGACTGATTAAAGTTGCGTAATTAAATGTTATTACTATTCTGTTCGTTTATCTCCTTCCCAGAGCGATGAGATGTGACACAAGGTCTCTAGAAGAAGAGCACTTGGACCAAAGAAAATGGCTTTGGCCAGCATTAGGAACGCCTCATACGATTAGGAATAATCTAACCACTTCAAAAAGATTGAGAAGGTAAAGCCTAGGAAGAAGAGTCTCCTAGACCTGGCCAGAATCAGTTTTCAAACCGAGAGAGAGACAGAGCAAGCTATCATGAAAAATGGCAAAGATGCTTTTTTTCCTCGTGTTCTGTAAACGAAGAGTGGGTGTTTAATTAATGAAAGATATCTCATAAAGAACTGTGCGCAGTCCGTTTTTGTTTGGTTTTGGTCACGTAAAAGAAATTATTTTTTTTTTAAATACTGAATAATAACCTGGTAATAATAATCTTCCGTAAACTAGTGGCATTATCACAGTTCCACGTGTGTATAGTTATCATGGAATTAATGTGCTTCCCATGAAGATGACTTACTGGGTGAATGGACGGACGCAGACACTATTAATATGAACAATGACAACTTATTTATCCTCTGGGCTTTTTCTCTTAGTCTGGCTGCTTTTGTAGAAAATGGCAGATACCAACTGAACCATGTAAATTTAACTACTTCAACCAGTTTCTCTCTTTCCTTTAACATCATTTTAATTGTTGGTTGTTTTGCTTTAAGGCATATCAACCTTCTTCCCGTCATTTACATTCGAATCCAGTAATTTTGGAAAAAGTGTTTATATTTAAAGTCCTTTCTATCTTCAAATATTTATCTATGGTGTTTGGTTTGGTTGTTTTGTTTTACAGCGTGTCAACCCTTTTTCGGGTATTTTAATGCCGAATATGTTTAGAACAGATATTTGAGCTTTAAGTTTTTTATATCTTAAATATTTATTGATAGTATTTTTTTTGTAGATGAAAATTGTTCCTTCTGATTTTTATTGTACGTTGTAAAACAAGATTGAGTTTTGCAAAGGGAGAGAGAAACAAATAATACGATTAATGATTGATGTATAGAAAGTTGTATTTTTAGACAGTCTAATCACGTGATCTTGATCAACCAATCAGAGTCTTCATCATCCATCTACCTTACTTCTTCATCTAAATAGAATATGAAGTGATAGGTTTATCTTTGAAATACGAGTGATGTTCAAATTGACAGAGAGTGGGAGAGAGGGGGTGGGGGGGGGAGAGGGAAATGATTATTTCCTGAAAAGTTTCATTTATGTATTTATTTGTTGGCTTTTGAAAACCGTCTTAGTCTTTGCTTTCGGTCGTTTCGCCTTTGACCCCAAAAGACCACAGGGCAACAATTGTCTAGCGGGAAGATTTAGATGCAAGTGTCTATTATTAGACGACAGAGTCTGAAGTTCACATTTAGCCAACTCAATGTCTTCGGGTCAGTATTATAAGCTGCGGAAGATGAACGTCTGTGTCAAACAGAATTATTCACCGCGACTAGCAAACGCCCTCTGGACGTAAATATAAATATTAAATAGTTTTATTAATGCACATAAAAGATTTTCTTTCTTTCGATTTTATTGTCTTCATCATTGTAAAATCTGTACACAAACCTACAAAAATGCCGCCAATAAAATCGCAAGATTTACACTCTTTTCTAAGATCCAAACATATCTGGCGCAAATAAATTTCAGTCTATGTCTGACTTGTCCATCAATTTTCAGTTATGAATATCCGGCAGTCTTTGTTTTATTGCAGTTCAATAAATACACCTATGGTGATTAAGTCGTTAACGACATAGACTGGCAACTCATGTGTGCCAAGTTCGAATCCAGTTCATTCCACAGAAGTATATACATGAAAACTTACATTTGATTTTTTTTATGTGTAAGATACTACATATATAACAAATGCACTTGGATATGACGCGCAAGGTTAACTCTGACGCATTTTCTTTTGATACTTCCAGATTTTTGGTAGCAATGACCATCTTAAGTTCCTGATTAGTCTGCGGATTGTTTTGACAGATAACTTCACACAAAAGTCTGGAGGGTGTGAATTCACTTTAGGATCATACCTTCTTACCGATAGGATAATCACCAAAGTAACCCCTATGTTATGTAACGGTAATAAAAGAAAATATATTATTTATCCACGATAAGTTTATTTGTACACAAAGTTTTGCGAGATTTTCTTTCACTCGTATTTACCCCAATTAAGGCAAATTGTCACTGCCAGATAAGGCTACTATGAATTATAGACCATACCTACATGAACACTCTAAGCAGGGAGTTGAGAAGTGAGATGTCTATCCACTTTACATTTAAATTTCTGCATGTCAGGGAATCAGGATAGAGGGAGGGAATTCTAAAATGTAGTAATTCAAGGAGACTTTAAAAGTGGAAAGCTTCTTAGAACCGAGGAACTTCTACAATGAAGGTGCAGAATTTTGCTTTGCTGGTTTTCATGTTAATCAGAAGCATTTTTGTGTACTGGTACCAGTACTATTAATTCGTCGGGGCACATGCCATTAAAGTACTTGTAAAACAAACACAGGGATACAACATTGCGGCGATGGGACAGAGATTGAAGCTTAGTTGACAGCGTGAGACCTGTTAAATTGGAAACTCTTTTTTTCAAACCCTGTTCAGCAGAAAGGATTGTGATTAATAAACGATTTCATGAGTAGCATTTTCAGTAGGTCACTGTAAACGAAATCTACATATGAAAAAAAAGCAATAAACTTATGAAGTAATGATATCAGTTATAGTTCCGTTCAAAACTAAAGAAATAATCGTTTTATACGCCATGAAAGGTTTTCTCTTAAGACTGCCAGATTTTTGGCAGCAATGGCCATCTTTCCCCATAATAAGTGTAATTTGCAATCAGCTTTTTGATCTCCCAACAAAAGGTTGGACCTGTAAATTCACCTTTCTCCATTCATCCGTTCGTCTGTCCGCACTTTTCTCAGTATCTATGCCTTGGAATTTTTTGAAATTTTGCACAAACATTAAACATGATATGAGTAAAAAAAAAAAGTAACAGAACGGATTTTCCGGGAAAACTCCGGTTGCCACCCTAAGGCTGCGTTTCAGGTTAAAATGGCTTAAATTAACACTTTTGTGCTTATTTAAAAAAAAAATTGATGCCTTGGATTTTTATAAATCTTTCTGAAAAGTTGTAACTAAGTGATTCCTATATTATTTTGGTTGTCTATACTTCGCGATAACTCTTGGGTGTGCCCCAGGGGCTATTTAAGGGCTAATAAAACATTCCATTTTGGGGACTATTTTACCATATTTGTACGAAATTTTCTGTGTATGTCTATTTAGCAGTTTTGCATGGTGCTGAACTCAAATTTAAATATGTTAATGCCTTGGGGACATTTGGGGCTTAATAGAGGGAGGGGTCAAATTATTGACTTAGTAATTTCTTTTTTTTTTTTTGCATTGTAGAACTCAAATTTACATATGTTAAGGCCTAAAAATTGCACCTTTTGTTCATTTTCACCAGGATTTGACTCCTCTGGGGACTTTGGGGCTAAATAGGAGGGGTGATGCTGAACTTAATCATTTTTTATGCCTCGTTTCGTGTGCACTCACGGGGGACCGTGTATGCTTCACTTGTTAATATTTGAAACGTAAGCTCTCCAGCATATTACATTCAAACTGATATTCAAATTTCTTAGAGAACGAACACACTCAGGTTCAATAAGTACTTTCTTGCAACTGCTGGTCCGACATTTCTTTTAATCCTGTTAAAACCACGAAAAAGAAATTGATAATCCTGCTGATGCCAGACTTGTTTACTGTTTACATTGTTGATGGTAATCTTTTATTTTAAGATATCTCATTTTACTTATACTTAAATCTAGTAATGTTTTCACAAGATAATTAAGTAGCAGCTGTGATATTAAGTGTAAATGCCCGTCAATTTCTGCCAAAGTGAAGGTTTATGTTTCTGGCAATCCCTGTTGGTTTAGATCTATGATAGATCTATAATTAGTGCTGATTTATTGTTAATCCGGCAAGATTCGAAAGCTAAAATGTACTTGAAAATCGTTGCTATGTCTATATTCACTAGTGGGTATCCTGGAGTTCCCTGGCAATGAATAATACAATTGTGTTTATTTGCACCCAGCTCTGAACCCCATAATACTCTTTATTTAATTCTTTATTTTTTTTTACAAATTTTTATCATTTTAGATTAATAAACTTAAATAAAACGCATTTATATTTATAGATGGCAGGTAAAAAGCAAACATTACAATATTATTGTATATATACTTAATACAAAATCCATACAACCATTAAATTACTCGATAAAATTTGCGTTTGATCTTGGTATGAAGCTTTGTTTTCAAACAATGTGATGCTAAATTTATTTAATACGTAGGTAAAGTAAACATTATCTAAAACGAAATGGTGGAAGGCGATTATTATTATTAAATGTTTTCCCGGTGTTGTGGGAAACAGTAAGAGGCCTCCCAACTGTGAGAGTGACCATTTTGTCCTTTTTCTTTTATACATGACACATCCAAAATTCAATATATATCAGAATTAAAATATAAAACCGATAAAAATCAGTTTCTTTCAACAACACGAGCCAATATTTAGCACAAATGATTGACGAAAGTTATTTAATCATGTAGCGTGTTCTTAGAAAATCGACTGCTCACAAAATTAAATATGATAATACACTTTATTTGATATATACGATAAAGTAAAAGCATATTTATAGTTATGTTGTCAAGTGGATGATTTGAAAATAAGAAAACTGGCATCGACAAGTACTCCAGCTAGTTTCGATATAAAGTGCATTGCAATCTATTGCAAAGAACAAGTTGTGACAGAAAGGTAAAGATATTCAATTAATACCGTTTTTATATGAATATGATCTTATTCGTAAATGGTGGATGAGAAAAATAGAGAATCACCGAAAGAAAATTACTTCTCGGTTATAGTAACGAAAGAAGGAGGACTTCCATTAATTTTAATGGCAGCGAAAAAGGTGTTATGTTATTCATTCATTAATGGAAATTCCTTTTTAGAACTCAGTCAAATACTTAATCGTATACAAAACGAAACATATACGACTAAATTGGAAAGTGTTGGTTGTGAAATGATATAATGTAATCTATTTAAATAAAACATGTTTATGTGACTGTGTAAAAAACTCTTAAACTATATATCACATAAATTAACTGAAATTAACAGGATATTGTAATCATACACAAGGGATGGTTTATAAACTAGCAAATAGATAACGCGTACAGAACTATGCTGGCAAGTTTCTGGCATAAACACACTTGTTTTATGTTGGTAAAATTGGTAGTCGATAGATGAGAGGTCTGGAGAGTATGGCGTATGAGGAAGCGTTCCGTATCTCAATTCGTTCAACTTGTGCGGGGTTGGTTTAGAAATTATCAGGGAGGAGATTTGGTCCTTTTCTGTTGACTAATGCTGGATGTTGTTGTCGAAGTTTCTGATCCATTTGTTGACAGTACTTCTTTTCCCTAATGGTTTCGTCTGCATTCAAAAAAATGTAATGGAGGAGAGCAGTCACAGACCACCAAACAGTCAGCATGACCTTCTTTTGGTGCAACTCTGGCTTCGAGAAGTGTCGTTGAGCTTCGTCGGTGTCTAACCACTGAGATGAGCGTCACCAGTTGTCATAAAGAACTACTTTTCATCGCCAGTCACAGCCCGATCGAGAAAGAAGGTAAGGTGTCAATTCATAACGGCGTTTCTTTTGGTTGTCGTTCAATTCGTGAGGCACCCATTTATCAAGTTTCTTATATTTCCAATCTTTTTCATGTGGTTATAAAATCGTCGTATACGTTACAGCTAATTCAGAAGCAAGTTTTTGAACAGTTATACAGGGGTTGGCTTCGACTAAGGATCTTAATTGATCGTTGTCGACACCCGATGACCAACCACTACGCTTGTCATTTTCAAGCCTCTCGATGCCGTTAGAAAATTTCTTAAACAACCATTGTGCGGTGCGTTCAAAAGCGGTTCCTGGGCCAAACGCTTCGTTGATACCGCAAGCTGTTTCAGCATGTTTTCAGCCTAGCTTGAATTGAAATGAGAACATTGTGCAAATTTGTTTTTTTAATCTTGTATTCAGCGTTCAGAAAAGAAAACATAATTGTTTTTAAACGATTGTAATTTAAAGCTTGAATCAAAACTTGCTCCCATACTTACGAAACTGTTTAAGCGTTGCCTTAAGGAGAAGTGCTTTCCAACACCCTGGAAAACCTCATCAGTATGCCCTGTATTTAAGAATTCGTGTGATCTCTCTCTCAGTACAGACCAATAAGTGTCCTGTGTGTTATGAGTAAGTTGCTGGAATCCATATTAAATAGAGAAATAGTCAACCACCTCAGCAGGAATAACCTTCTTAGTGACACGCAATATGGTTTCCGTTCTGCCAGATCTACAGCAGATGTGCTAACAGTTATATCTCATAGGATTAGTGAATCTCTTGACAAAGGCTTCCTTTCTAGGGCAATTGTTCTTGACATATCAAATGCCTTCGACAAGGTATGGCATAAGGGCCTACTTCACAAGATTTCCAGCTACGGTATAACTGGAAATGTTTTCTCTATCATTAAATTATTTCTCTCTGATAGGCTCATAAGAGTAGTGGTCGATGGACAAAAATCAGAGGCCTGCAGTATTAATGCTGGAGTCCCTCAAAGGTCCATCCTGGGCCCAACTCTCTTTCTGATCTACATCAATGACCTCCCTAAACACATGCTTTAATCATTCGTTGACATCTATGCTGATGACACGGGCCATCTACGGCAACACATCAAAGGCTGTAAATGACAAAGTTCTCTCTGATTCTCTCTCCTCTGATGTCGAGCGCGTGGTTCAGTGGGGGAAGACGTGGTTGGTTACCTTTAATGCATCTAAAACCAAACTCCTATCTTTACATCATCAACACTCTGATCCCCATCTGGCATCAACTGTGATGGATGGCTCTCGTCTAGGAGAAGACCCAGGTTTTGACAAGCTTCTGGGCTTGACCTTTACTCCTGATCTGAAATGGTACACGTACATCAAGTCTGTTGCCAAGGTCGCTGGAAAGATGGTGGGGTCCTTCTACCGCTCCAGAAGATATCTCACTACTGATGCAATTCTCTATGTATATAAAAGCCAAGTACGCCCAAGGATGGAATACTGTTGCCATATCTGGGCAGGAGCTGCTAAAAACAGCCTATCCTGCCTTGACAGTGGGGGATGCCCTTTTCTCTACCCTGCAACCTCTCTCCCACAGAAGAGATGTTGCGAGCCTATCTTTGTTTTATCGTTATTTTCATGGCAGGTGCTCGTCTGAACTCCAATCTCTGGTCCCCCCTCGCCAATCTTTTACGAAATACACCCGTCTAGCTGAATCCACTGTGAAAAATTTCCCCCACTCTTTATCTGTGCCTAAATCAAAACGTAGATTCCATGAACAAAGCTTCTTTCTTAGAACTGCGCGCTTGTGGAACTCTGTTCCGTCTGCCTGCTTCCCACCTGACTACAACCTGGATGTCTTCAAGTCCAACATAAACAAATTCCTGATGAACCGCTCCCTTAAGTAGACACTTCATTAACTCTCCACACTAACGTACTGTAATTGCAATAACCCTTATCCCTGAGTGGCTTCCGGGCTTTGATAAATGGTGGCCACGGTGTATAAAAAGAAAAGAAACGATTAGATAGAGCGAAAATTGCTCTTTAACTGATATATAAAGTAAAGGTATTATGACGAAAACTTATTTGAAAATATATTCTTTGAAATTAAAATTAAAAATTCCGCAAAAACTGTAATGTAAACCTAATATTAGTGACCTTGCTGGTATGTGTGCGAGAAGTCTCGACCAAATTCCTCTCTGAATACTTGGTCTACAGAGTTACAATTTGATATATAAGGTATATGAACATTTGTCACTCTTCAGAGTTTGTTTTTAACTTGCAAAAATTGCTCTTAAGGGATCGAAATTGAAAACAAAAGAGTTGACATTGGCAGGAGTAGTCGACTAAACCTGCTTACAGGCACAAATCTACATTCATTGTGGAATAGTGTTATGCTCAACATATCTATTTAATTTTCAGTGTGGTGATAATTAGTCAAACTGAGCGCACTATTCTAATACGAGATAACTTTCATCCAGTATTTTTTTATTTAAAATAAAAATGGTTAATATCGTCGATAATTCTTTACGTTTGGAGAAATGAACCCCATAGTGCATGGAGTTTATTAGTTTATCGCGTTGGATTTTTGTAAATCGTGTTATTTAGTCCTTCACATGTTCTAATACTAAAGCTTATTTTCCGTCGTGTTATTCCTTTTCTTTAAATGTTTCATTTTCGAGTAAGTTCTCGTATACTAGGGCAGGCAAGAACATCCATAAAAATACTTGAACATCATTTGTTATATTGCTTTCTTGTTTGTTTCTTTTCTCTTTGTTTGCTTAGAGATAAAGTTTATGAAGAATAAGTCGAGGACAAAACAAACATATTGTATTACAAGATTTCGTTTTGATTGGTTGAATATGTTGTAAAGACTGCGGTGGTAAATGGTAGTGATGCTTGAAGAAGTGTGGAATTGTGGTTATTGAAAAGAAAGTGGACCCGAGGCAGGGAACCACGTTGCGATTGCCGATGTTAGTGACATTCGACGAGAACAATGACACAATAACGCTTTTAATGCCAACAATGCAAGACATATTTCATCGGTTCCATTTTGCGATTCGGGCACACACGCGTATGAACACATGAATATAGAAATATACTTTAACACTTATGCCACATCTATATATATATATATATATATGTATATATATATATATATATATATTACATACACAGTTGACGTATATAATTACACACGCACACACGCACGCGCGCACACACACACACACATATATATATATATATATATATATATATATCGGTCGGGTATGTTTTACTAATGAGCAAAAAGAGAGTGAAACGAGTCTATATATATATATATATATATATATATATATATATATATATATATATATATCAAAATTTGTGTATTGAAATTTTATGATTTTAAAAAGTAAATCCTCAGATATAGATTTTTTTTTATTATTATTTGAAAACAAAGAATACAATTGAATAAATCTATTTCCTTAAACATGAGTTTGTGATGCTTATTTATCTCATTTGTTCTATCTTGTATATTGAGCAATTTTATAAGGCTCGGATTGTCTTATATAAAATATTACACCTTATAATATGTTGTATGCCGTAAATCACAAGATTTACATACCAATAGATATATTTCCTTTCATTATTCTGAAGTATATAAATATATATATATATATATATATATATATATATATATATATATATATATATATATATATATATATATATATACTAGCATTTCAGCCCGGCGTTGCCCGGGTGTTTGAAAGTGTATGTTGAGCAAAAAAAAGAAAGTGGTTAATTCTTTTAAACTTTGACCCCTATTATGACCCCTTAACATTTATTGTTTTGGGCTCAAACGAAGTTATTAAGTTAGATCCATGTCCAAGGAACGTATATCTAAAATTTCAAGTGTTTAGACCCAAAATTGGCGGAGGAGTTTGGTAGAGTTCTCAAAGGTCAAATCGTTGAACTTTGACCCCTTAACAGCCAAATTTCTGGCCGAAGACTGATCACATAGATTTTCCCAAATCTCAGTACCCCGTAGACTAAAAATTGACAGAGTTATTGCGTAGGAAAATGTACACAGACAGACACACATACACACAGACACGTTCACTTTTATACTAGCGTTCATACAACGTTTATAACTTCTGCTCGTTTGAACACACTAGAGTCTCTGTTGTCTAGTCTCGAATTTGGCGTTTATAATTGTTAAATCTCCTCATCCACTTGGCAGTTGTTTAGTAGCCCGGAGGAAAAGGCTTAGCAAATTGAGTCAAAGTTGACTTTGTGGCTTGGTTCAAATCTCCTGAAAGCATGAAGCACTAGTGTATGTAAGTATAAAGAACATTTATTATTTATAATTACATATAAAATATATATCATTCAAACATTACCGTGTATGGATATATGGTGAAGTGGTAGTTTTAGTCGTTTAGAACTGTTTTTAAGCTTCACCGCTCTCTCGTTTGTTAATCAAAATTCAAACAATTATTACAGTTTATAGATCAGCTTCTCAGCTATATTGTGATTATTTTATGAATTTATGGTCAGTAAAACAAAAGTTATAATGATTTTACTGGTGTTCAAAATCGTAAAATAAAACATAAGGAGGTGAACGATGTTTTTATGACTGGTTTCCATAGCAACCATGTCGCTTAAACGACTACTGTTGCCACCAATTTACCACTCTCGCGAAAAGAGAAGTAACAAGTGAGCCAGAGAGAATGGAAGTATGAAAGAGAGATAATCTGGGGGATTTTATTGAAAGCAGACGAGTGGCGTATATTGCTATTGCATATGGGCATGTTATATTTATAGGGGCATAAAAATAAGACTTAAATTAAACAAGGAACAAGAGTATTTACTGGAAGCCTGGAAAATGATTGATTACAATAGAAAAATGCGAGCATGAAAAGTAATATGATTAAGCTTAAACATAATAAAAAATAAAGGACTAGTTTTTAAAACTGGAAAAGAAAAGAAAAAGATATTCTAGTAAAAAATATAATAAATTTACAACTTAAAATATTGCAGCATTAGGAATTTTTTTAAAAAATCAATTTATAACATTACATAATCAATACTTAATGCTGCAATATTTTAAGTTATAAATTTATTATATTTTTACTAGAATATCATTTGCTTTTCTTTTCCAGTTTTAACAACTAGTCCTTTACTTTTCCATGTTTAAGCTTAACCATATTTCTTTTCATTCTCACATTTTTCTATTTTAGTATATATATATATATATATATATATATATATATATATTATTTTTTAAATATAATTATCCACTGACACGTGTTCCGTCGTCTACGACTCATCAGAGTGGCTGAATCAAGCGATATTCCAAATCGGGACCCTATGGTAAGAAGCCTAAACCCTTACCCCTCGTCCACCTCGCTGACTGTTCGGATATATCGCGATTTACGTATATGTTATTTGTTTTTGTTTTTGCAATATGTCTTGAATAAATTCAATTATTTACGAAAGTGCATTTTTATACCACCATGGATTAAAACATCTCCTATTAATTTTCGCCTGGGTTATCAGGAGAATATATATGCATAGGATGTTATATTTTGCTTGAATTATTATGCGTTATTTGTAAAAAGTTGTGTTAGATAATTATGCCAATGCAATTTGGTAGGAAAAAAACACCGTTAGATACGATGTAAAGTAAACAGTATAAATGACAACATTGAAAATTTTAAATAATTTCAAATTATTAATTGTTTGTCTTTAATCAGGTTGTATCGGTAGTATGATGTTCTTTTTATTTCCATTGTAATCTGCAAAAAGATGAAGACATATGTACAACCACATCGCAGAAAGGGAATAAGTAATAAAAAAAATCATTAGTTTTATTTTAATGTTTAGTTTTCCATGCGGTTTCCATACTTTTTTCATCGTACATAATAGATATTTTTGTTCTTTAATATATGCAGAATTCTCGGTAATAACCAAATTGCTTTCGAATTAATATTAATTTTCTGACTAAACTGCGATAGGTTATTTTGCGCATTAATGTACAAGTAAATACGTATTATTCTTTCGTACTGAATAATATATATATATATATATATATATATATATATAAGAAAATAAAAACTGTAAGTTGAACTTTACAATTAAAATTTATAGTTCGACTATAAAAAGCAATTTACAAAGTCCTTATTCCGCTGAGTTTTCAAAGAATGCTATTCTTTTTTTTCTTCTTATCCGAGGACATAAAGAAATCAGAAAATTATATTTGTAGCAATGCTAGAATTTGCTAGTTATATATATATATATATGTGTGTGTGTGTGTGTGTGCGTATGTTACACACATATATATATATATTTTTTTTTCTTTTAAATATACATGTATACACACATATATTAAAAAAAAATTACAATGATCTAAATATTTTTTAATTCAAAATAAAAATACGAAATAAAATAATTTTAAAAAATACGTACCAATTATTGGTAAATCTATTAACCTATTTTATATGTGTATACATATATATATATTACTTTGCTTGTAAATATTAACTCTTTAATATTTATAATATATTTTAAGTTTACCATTTTGATTACCTTGGTAAACTTATTGTAATTTATATATATATATATATATGCATATATATACATATATATACATATATATATATAGAGAGAGAGAGAGATAGACATATATAGGCATATATATTATCCAATTTACGTAAATAACATTAATATTTTCGGTTTGCAAAGTAACCTTCTTCACGTTGTAATATATTAAAGTAATTTTTTTTCTTCATCGTTCCGTATGATGTTGTTTTGACGACCACGAGTATCAGATATAATAAGAGTTTCTAGGCGTCAACACAACACCAAGATGAAACGATAAAGAAGAAATGAAAAACGCTTTAATATATTTCTACCTGAAGAAGGTCTATTTGCAAACCGAAATTTTGTATTTAAATGAACAATTTGTTTATTTATTTTAAAAAAAATCGCATTTTGCTGGCTTCCTTAACATTTTCAAATTTTAAACTTTTAAACGCTTTTAACGGGGCATATCACATGATTATATATATATATATATATATATATATATATATATATATATATATATATATATATATATATATATATACTGTTTGTGTTTTTTACGTATATATATGGGGTTTCTTGGTGGATTTATTATTTATTTCTTATACCACTTGAAATGTGAATTATTCGTTGTCAAGGTGATAACGTCCGGATATCTCCACTTATTGTCCGCAAAGTAGCAAGAAAGCTGCCCTGTTAGTGACTCTGATAGATGCACTTTCGAATAGACACAATAACGGCACGCTTCGTGTCGGGAACTCTCGCTAACAGTTGGAAGACACTTTAAGTGGACAGGTTCGGCGTGGTTGTCGTAAAGTAATGCCTTTTACGATAGCCGAAAGGGAAAACACATTTATACGCGTATCTTTCTTTAAAAATTATTGCCTTTCTAAAGAATAACATTTCCCCATTAGTTGTAATGGAGACTTCGCACTTCTGTAACTGAAACTACGTCTCGGTTATTTGTTTTATTGTCACACCTTGAGATTTCGCATCCTGTCAAAATAGCTATATTCGTGTCCACATTTATATAGCTATAAAAGTAAAATTGTCTGCCTGTGTGTGTACATTTCCCTACCAAACTACTCTGTCAATTGTTAGTCTACACAATCGAGATTTGACATAAGGGATTATTGTGATTTGGAAAAAACTTTAATCGATTTTCGCCCAGAAATTTGGCTGCCACTGGGTCAAAGTTCAACGATTTAACCTTTGAAAACTCTACCAAACTCCGCCGCTAATTTTGGGTCTAAATACTTTAAATTTTAGATGTAGGTTACCTGGACAGGAGTCAAACATTTTAATATATACATATACACATAAAGTTATAAACAGTACATAGGGCCCGAGCAAAGCTTGACTGAACTTCTAGTTTACATTAATCCTGAGACGGATTTCATTTTTTTTTAAATTGTTAATACATTTTAGCAACTCTACTTTGAGCCGTGAACCTACTACTGTAGTTTTTTTTATTAATAAGTTATCGCGTAATAAGGCTATAAGTCGATGGTAAGGTTAAGGAGATTTTCGCACTGTTAGTTGAATGAAGAAGGATTATGTTAAAGAAATTTTTAAAGATTGAGAGCTATTTATGACATGATTTGCTAAGAGGTTATTAATAATACTTAAGAGAGATAAACACCTTGAACAGTTCCAAGTTCCCCTTAGACAAGTTGTAGTACCCGTTAGTCTCGCTCTGATAT
Source organism: Euprymna scolopes (assembly GCF_053919585.1). NCBI lineage: Eukaryota > Metazoa > Mollusca > Cephalopoda > Sepiida > Sepiolidae > Euprymna > Euprymna scolopes. Next base: position 63,566,804 of record NC_136500.1, read on the forward strand.
TCTGAAGGGCTATATTACACGGTGATTGATACAGTTCCCCAGCAATATATTATTTAGTAAAATATCTCTCTGATATTATGGGGTTACCATACAGATATAGTTCATCAATCGTGATTGATACAATATGTACATCAAGGAAAGGCTTCCTATAATATTCTGGGTTAAGTACCATACAGGGATAGATACAGTTCCATTAGTCGCGGTGAAGGCAATACATCTAGGAAAGTCCTCCTCTTATATTCAGGGCGGATTACTATACACGGATAGATGCAGTTCTATTGCGGCCATGATAGAATACAATGCTTCTGTGAAAAGAGACTGTTAAAGAAACTAATAGAGAAACCCTATTGACTATACGGAAATTCTCTAGTTATGGTACCACATCCACTTCCAACTTATCATTCGTGACCACAGAAGTAGTAAACTCAGAGAACTGTCATAAGAATGCCAATGTTAGTGCGCAATCTGGTCAAATCGAGGATAGCAAAACATAATTGTTAACATTGGATTTTTAGCTGAAGGTTAACGTTTTAAGATTTAATATTTTATTAGGTTGGTGCAAAAATAATGTCGTTTTTTTGCCGTTTAACTTCAAAAGGTTAAAACTCCTTTCATAATAAACTTTATTAATCGAAATAAAAACCATTAGAATTGACACATTGCCAACAAGAAACAAGTTTAGTTATCTCATTAGCATAGAAATCCAGAATTCTGGGACCGATGAAGTCATTGAAGGCCGATTCGGCATCATCTCGATACGCTTGAAAAAGTAATAATCGGTGGGGGAGAGGTCCGGTGAATATGGCGGATGAGGCAGAGTCTCATAGCCCAATTCGGTCAGCTTCTGCAGGATCAGTTGAGCAACATGCCGGCGATCGTTGTCATGGAGGAGAATTGGTCTCTTCATATTGACCAATCTCAGGCGCATACGTTGGAGCTTCTGGTGCATGTCGTCAATTTGTCGGCATATTTGTCTGCCATAATCGTTTCGCCCGGATTCAAGAACCTATGATGGATGAGACCGGCCGCAGACCACCAAACAGTCACCATAAACTTCTTTGGGTGCAATTTTAGCTTCGGAAAGTGTTGTGGAGCTTCTCCGGCATCCAACCACTGTGCCGAACGTCGCCGTCTGTCGTAAAGGATCCACTTCTCATCACACGTCACAATCCGCTCGAGAAATTGGTTGTTTTTGTTGCGCAGTTGCGTAGAAGACGACGATGTTTTTTATTATCATTCAATTCATGCGGCACCTGTTTATCCAACTTTTTTACTTCCCTATTTTCTTTAAATCGCGAACGAGTGTTGAGTGGTCGACCTAGAGTTCAACAGCAACTTCTCGTGTGGTTTTGCGAGGATCGGCTTCAATTAAGGCTTTCAAACGTTTGTTATCAACCGTTGTCGGCTTGCCGGGACCGTCTCAATCTTCGAGGCTCTCGTCACCATTGCAAATTTTCTTGAACCACCGTTGTGCTGGATGTCCATTAGTGGTCCTGGGCCAAATGCGTCATTGATATCACGAGCTGTCTCGGCAGCTTTTCGGCTTAGTTTGAACTGGAACAAAAAAATCGTACGGATTTGAATTTTGGCCATGCTGTTGAAAAGCCTGCAAAAAAAATAAAGATTGAGAACGGTAACGAATAACACGATTCGATAGAGCGAAAAACGCGCTTCAAAATGATATATAACATGACTATATATATATATATATATATATATATATATATATATATATATATATATATATATATCAATGAATTAAATCAGAAATCATATAAAAATTAACATATGTAAGAAAAAGATATTATTTTTACAACAACCTAATACATTATTTAAATTTGAGTTTCCCATTTATTTCTATGTACTTTAATATTATTTGATTATTACCTTTTTATGCGTCTACTTTTTATGTCAATTATCACGCAGATGATAGTCTATTCTATTACCACCTCGTGCACCAATGTTTAGCCTTCAACTAACTTCATCATGACCCCAGGTTTTCAGTACAGTCGGTGCTTCTCTAAGGACCACCGTTTTATCTATTTAGTTTAGTAATTGTCTTTTTTATCAACTTTTATTAAAATTCCTGCACAAGGATGTTTTCTAACGCCATCATATTAGTAATGTTATTTGTAAATTTAAATGTTAGTGCGATGCCCAGTACGTGAGTGAGATGATGCAAAGGTTTGCTGACTTAAACAACACTTTGGCACCAGGGCCCACGAAACAAGCAATGATGAAACAACATATTAAAATGTTTCTAAAATATTAAACCATGAACCTGATAGACAAATAAAAAAAACAGTAAATCACAGTCATATATGTATTATATACATCATTTTCCATTGAAGCATACGTGGAAACATTGGTATAAAATGTATGCTGATCCTAATTCTGGCATACCACAAATCTGGGGCCAAAATACGATTGAAACGTGATTCTCCAAGCAAGCATATCAGTTAATTTTTCTTTAATGGGTTTTAAAGGGTGTTTTAAATGATACAAACAATTAAATTTTTATCAGATTTAGCATTTCTATTGATTAACGAAGAGTGTAGGACGTACGAAAATTATCACCCATCCACCCCAAAAAAACAATGTTAGAATGCTCCTTAAATATCTACTCATTAGTCGTCAAGACTAATGAGCAAAACAGTAGATTACGAGTCTATCTTTGCTACCTTTACTTTTATAGTAGGTGCTCGGCTGACCTCCAATTAATGGTCCCTTGTAAAATTTTAGCAACAGATTAGCAGAGAACAAAGAAAACACAATAAACATAGAGATTCGCGGTCGGACTTTATACACACATATTGACGCCTGATGGAGCAGAGAAAGAAATTGTCAATAAAAGCAAGAGGTCCGACGAACACAAGAGGGGGGAGACTAAAGAGAGACGAAGGGAAACGTGCGATTGTCACGTCGCTAGCTCGCCACCGAACTTCCACCTTTCACCACCCTTGCTCGACACGTCCTACTACCAGACAGGCAAAATAATAAATAAATACAGTTTTGTTTATGAAATCGTCTCTGTGTTTGATTGTTAAACATGCTGGAACAAGCAGCGTGTATATATCTACACTGCGTATCAAATTATTACCGAGTTTACATGTTTTTAAATACTTAAGGAACGAGTGCATAAAAATCCATGAAACTTGGAGAAAGTGCTTACAATAGTATTCAGCTACTCAAGTTAGAAAATAAAAGTATTTCAATGAGTATTAGCGAAACTATGGCAGAACATAGGAATATCTGTAGATTTCAGTGTGTCAAGTTATTAACGAGGTTGAGAAAAAACACAATATACCCATAACTTTTTTATTGAAATAATTTTCAAGCATTAAATAAACTAGGTAACATGCTTAGAACACAATAACTGCATAGCAATTCTTATGTTGACATAATTAGTAGGGGATATACGATCCTTTTTATGAATGACTTGTAAAAGCCGTTAGTCCACAGAATCAGTCAAATTTCTGATTTCGTCAACAGTTATTCCTCGCGATACCTTTTGGAGAGCATCCCACAACTCATCTTTGCTCTTAAATTGGCGTCCACTTGCATAGAGGCGTCGCTTCATGACACTCCAAAGGTTCTCAATTGGGTTAAAAGCTGGTGAATTCGCAGGCCACTCCATTTTCCGTAGCCCAGAGAACCCTAGTTGGTGCAAATAATTTTTGCTTTTGTTTGCTGCATGCGAGGGAGCATAATCCTGCATAAAAATAATAGTTTTTCGGAACGTCAGACTTTGCTTCTTCAGCCACGGTTCAAAATGCTTCTTCAGAAAAGCTATGTAAGCATTTGACGTCATTTTACGCCTTCTGGGACTCTCCACGAGCCAACTAAAGTACCTCCGACAATTCCAGACCAAATCACTATTCCACCACTACCTTGTTGGTGCCTTAAACTGTGATGACGATGTCGTCCATCTAGGACCCATCCCTTGCTCCAGCCATCTGGGCCATCAAGAGTGACACACACTTCATCCGTGAACAAAACTTTGGAAAAATCCGTTTTCATGTTGTCCTCTGCCTATTTCAATCGGTTTTGTATGTGATATTGCTTTAATGGAGGCTTTATCACAGGTTTAACAGACTTTGCCACTTCTTTCAAAAGGCGACATCGAGTATATTTTGTAACATTCTTCAATCCGGTTTGGTCAAAGACTTCTCAACTTGTTTGCCCTGGGTTCTTAACAACTTCACGTTTAATTTGTAGTAGAGAACAGCGTGAAACAACTCTAGATTTACCTTTATCAGCTCTCTTGCGTACTTTGTAGGGTCTTTAAGAAAGTTCTTCACAGTTTGATGGTACCTTCCTATCATTTTCGATATTTCGAGGGTAGTTTTACCTTTTGTTAGCTGTTCTGTAATAATACTCTTTTCAGAGCTACTCAAACCACCTTTAGCTTAACGTTCAGATGAGTTGGAACAGGTACATTAAGGGCATTGCCAATGATTCAGTAAATAAGGTAGGCTCTCTCTACCGTGCTAGAATTAGTTACGCCTGAAAATATCCTGCACCTTTGCAAGGTCACCACTTGCCCAAGTATGGAGTATTGTTATCACATTTGGGCTGGTAGATCTGCTACTAGTCTCTCCCTCTTAGACAGGGCTCAAAAGAGTCCCAAACCCAATAGGTCCCTCGCTATCAGCAAGACTTCAGCCGCTGTCCCATCACCGAAATGTTGCATTCCTTTTCCTGTTTTACAAGTACTTTAATGGTAGGTGCTCCGACAAACTACAAGTACTTCTACCCTTTTGACGTAAATACCCCCGACAAAGCTGACCAACAGCAAAATCTCACCCCTACACGGTAGAAATCCCTAGTATAAGAAAGCCTTCTACTCTATTAGTTTCTTCCTTAGGACTGATAAACTTTGGAATTCCTTTCCGGGTTCCTGTTTCCATGACTGTACTGACATGCGGAAGTTCAAGAGTAACGTAAGCAGATATTTGGCTGATCAACTACGTTCATAGTACCCCTATAAATTAGATAGTAGCACTCTACCTAGTTTGGGTTGAAAATACAATTTTTAAAAAATCGACGAAATTGTCCATTTTTCAATCAAATCGATTGATTGCCTGCTCTAGTTAGGGATTCATCGGGTGACGTTTTTCCGATCTAATTATGCACGTACGTGATAACACAAGAAATGGCCGCGCCGCTTTAAAATAAAAACAACTTTTGTGGATACAAAAGCCTACGTTAGAACTAATTTCATAAAGGAAAGCTGCTTTTAATTGGACAACAGTTTATCGGATTATGCACAGAGATTAACAATTCCTCTAGAACTAAAAAAGCTCCCAACATGTTTGGTGTAGCATAAATTCGTTTGAAGTCGCAAAACCTTTCCTTGGCACCAAAGCTGACAGAGTTTAGGCCATTGTCGATATGGATTCTTTCTTGTCGACTGCGGTATGGCTTTAGTTCTGTGCAGTTCTATTATGAACATGTGTTAGTGGTTAGTAAAGAAGTAAAGCGAAAAACAAATTACAAGTCAGAAAAACCTCGCCTTCTAAAATGGAATCGGAAACAAATCTTACTCTAAAAAACAACTTAAACTGAGTTTACATCCCTCAAAGATTCTCGGTATTGTGTCAGAACCTGATACTGTTTTGTGTCGTATCCAGAATGGTCGGGATAACTGATACGTTTGGAAAGGAAGGTAGACAAAAAATACGAAAGGTTGGCACATATCGATTTAATGCGAGTGTTTTTCTGTATTAATCTTGATGATACTCTAATTGCTTTACCGTTTTTTTGTGCTTTTTTTACTTGCGATCTCATCTTCAGCATTCTGTACTTGCTAAGTTAGAATATCGGCTGGTGAATATTTTTGGTTAACAACTTGTCTCTTTTATTTCACTGGAGAGGATAACAAAATTAGAATAGTTAAATTATGTGGAAACTCCGCATTTAATGCTTTTCTCTTTTTCCTCTAATTCTTGCGGACGTAGTTGTAAGCAATTCTTTCATGCATCTTTTTTTACCTGTATAACGGCATCGTATAAAGGCAAAATAAAATAATAAAAGCAATAGAAAGTAAAACAAAAATAGAAAGAAAGGCAGTGGCTAAACATGCAAGTCATCTTTTTAGATTTCTTCCATCTTGCGATCCGATCACTTTTCTAATTAATCTCTCCATTGTCTTTTAATCAACAAGTTGTTTCTTTTATTTTACTGGATAAGATCCCAAACTTTCCTTATTGAAGCATTCTAATTTATGATACAATCGCTATTAATATCATTGACGATAACTCAGCGTTTTTTATGTACTTTATTATTTTACAAAATTCTCGTAGACAAATTGTAAATATTACCACATAGATCTGCAATTTTCACTTTGAAAAGGCGGAAAAAAGGAAAAGAAAAGGATTTACTGAAAAAAGTAAATTAAAATATTTAGAAAAACGCACTTGTTTATCTATTTCTCGCATATATAGTTGTAAGCAGTTGCTATATATATATATATATATATATATATATAAGTGAACGTGTCTGTGTGTCTGTCTGCGTGTCTGTGTGTCTGTGTACATTTCCCTACGCAATAACTCTGTCAAGTTTTAGTCTACAGACTCGAAATTTGATATACAGGGTACTGAGATTTGGGAAAATCTATGTGATCGGTTTTCGGCCAGAAATGTCGCTGTTAAGGGGTCAAAGTTCAACGATTTAACCTTTGAGAACTATACCAAACTCCTCCGACAATTTTGGGTCTACACACTCGGTTCCTTAGACATGAATTTAACTTAATAACTTGATTTGAACCCAAAACAATAAATATTAAGGGTCATAATAGGGGTAAAAATTTAAAAAATTTACTTTTTTTTTTTTTGCTCAGCATACACCTCCAAACACCCGAACAACGCCATGCTAGTATATATATATATATATATATATATATATATATATATATATATATATATATATATATATATATATATATATATATACAGTGATGATCATATTTATAGGCACGGTAAAATAAAAGTTAAATTTTGTCTAATAAATTCTAAAAAAGGGATTAAATTAAAGAAAATAACAAAGTATATTATGTATTTTTAACTGGCCTTTCCGATGCAGCAATCGGATTTTAGAAAAAATAAATAACAAAGGAACAACAAACATAATTGCAAAAAACCCTTGTTCAAAATTATTGGCACGATTTATTTAATAATCAATTGTATAGCCTTTGGCCTTGATTACCTTCATCAGTCGCTTTTCATAGTTTACAACCAAGTTGTTGCACTCTTCAGTAGTAATTTTAGCCCACTCTTCCTGACAATAATCCTCCAATTGAATAAGATTCTTAGGCTTCCTTTGCATTACCCTCAATTTTAATGTTCTCCATAAATTTTCAATTGGATTAAGGTCTGGGCTTTGTGATGGCCACTCCAAAACATTAATATGATTGTCCTCAAGCCATTTCTTAGTCAGTTTAGCCGAATGCTTTGGTTCATTATCTTGCATGAACCACCAACGACGACCAAGTGAGAGCTCTTTAGCAGAGTCTTTCAGGTTTTCATCCAATATTTTAGCATAATCTTCCTTTTTTATGCTACCTGTGACCTTAACAAGTCGCCCTGGTCCAGAGGCAGCAAAGGATCCCCAAAGCATCAAACTGCCTCCACCGTGCTTCACTGTGAGTATGGTGTTCTTAGGCAGGAAAGCTTCGCCAGATTTTCTGTAAATATAAGACACTTTATTATGGCCAAATAACTCTATTTTCGTTTCGTCAGTCCATAGAACACGTTTCCAGAATGCAACATCTTTATCAATATGACGTTTTGCAAAGGCTAGCCTTGCTTTCAGGTGCATAGGCTTCAATAAGGGAGTCTTTCTCGGACGACATGCTTTTAAACCAGCTCTCTTCAAAACTCTACCAACTGTATGTCGAGATACATTCACTCCAGAGGTGCTCTGTTCATCAACAATCTCCCCAACAGAGATCCTTGGGTTTTGTTTTACTTGTCGAACAATTTTCCGTTCATCTCTTGGGGAAAGAATCCTTTTTCTCCCTCTACCCTCTAAACTCATAACGTGGCCTTGCGATTTGAACTTGTTTATTATGGCTCTAACAGTGGATTTGGGAAGGTTTAGCTTCTTTGAAATCTTATCATAGCCCTCCCCATTGGTATGGCATGCTACAACAAGCTTCCTGACGTCTTCGCTGTGTTCCTTAGTTTTAACCATGGCGATTGAAAATTATAATTTAGTCACTTATAATAGTTTAAATAAATCGCTATCTAAAAATTATCTGAAAAAAATTATTCACTGAATTAGCGTTAAACAAGCATAATATGGCTATAAAAAAGTTCAGAAAGCACGTAAACCGGAAATTGATTGATATTATACTGATACTAAAAGAAAAACAAAGCCGTGCCAATAATTTTGAACGAGGGTTTTTTGCAATTATGTTTGTTGTTCCTTTGTTATTTATTTTTTCTAAAATCCGATTGCTGCATCGGAAAGGCCAGTTAAAAATACATAATATACTTTGTTATTTTCTTTAATTTAATCCCTTTTTTAGAATTTATTAGACAAAATTTAACTTTTATTTTACCGTGCCAATAAATATGATCATCACTATATATATATATATATATATATATATATATCATATATATATATATATATATATATATATATATATATATATATATATATATATATCATATATATATATATATATATATATATATATATATATATATATATATATATATATATATATATATATATATATATATATATATATATATATATATATATATATATATATATATATATATATATATATATATATATATATATATATATATATATATATATATATATATATATATATATATATATATGAATGATATTTTTACTTTTGGGGCGGAAAAAAGAAGAAAACAAGATAATAAATAAAAACAGGAAGCGAAAAAAAGGAAGCGGTTCAACATACCATTCATCCATTTCATTTTATCTCGTCTTGTTGAATCTACTATTCCTCTGCTTAATCCTCTTCCGTGATAATGGAAAAACAGAAAATCGATATATTTATTTAGACAGCCCGTATTTTATTTTTGTTTTGAATAACATGGAATCGATTAATATATCTCGAGTCAGAATAGATTATTTATTGCAATCTTTTCGTATCTAATTCACAATTTTTAAATAAGCGATCCTCCATTAGACGATGTAATCAAATTTGAAATTTCTATTCACATTTATCTAATAGAAAATGCATCTGGTTGATATGGAGCAAAAAATGATAGATGGCGAAAGAACAGGAGCCATAAATATACACTTAATGATATATATATATATATATATATATATATATATATATATATATATATGCGATAATTGCAACGTCTTGTCAGACGAGTGCCACTCCCTCAGACACTTAAAGTCCATGAGCCCGAAATGATTCCATCATTTCAAGCCTCCACGCGTCACAACTTTTCCATCGCCACGGGACCATTTTTATAGACAAATGCCTGACTGAGTATCTATACACAGATGATGTTACAGAGTCTTAGCTTTGTACGACCGCTAAGTCTCTCTCTCGGTTCAAAACGTTGAGATCCAGCAACAAGCAAGAGCAAGATAGCCAGCAACATGTTAAACTACAGACCAGCTTAATGCGGGTACTGGTCTCCCGCTTTATGTTTTTTTTTTTAATCAGAGGTTTGCTTTTCCTAGAAAGATTGCCTTCACCACAGCTTACGGGAGCCCTCTCCATCCCAACACACATGCATACACACAAACACAAACAGTGCTAGTTGGCCGTTGACCCCGAAAAAGGGTTCATCCGCCTTTTGGAACGTCTTGTTTTTAGGGAGACTAGTCACCATCCTCACCAAACAAGTTTGGTGGGGGAACCAGTTTAGTCGCCGGAGGAAGGTAGTACTGGGTTACAGGGTACCAGTAGCAGTAGCATATATCATGACCTGACACACACACACACACACACACACACACACACACATATATATATATATATATATATATATATATATAAGCATGTATAATGAATAAATGACAAAATTCTATATTCCACATTTTATGATGTTAACCTTCTTGCAATTTATTCCTTTAATTCAAGTCAACTGAATCAAAGGAATAAATTGGAGGATAATTAATATCATGAAATTTTGGATATAGACTTTTGTCATTTATTCATTATATGCTCCGTAATTACATTGAGTTTCTTAAATAAGGGTTGACATATATAAAAATGGAAATATAAGTGAATAAAGGATATTTCCACCGATATATATATATATATATATATATATATATATATATATCAGTCCTTGTAAGAACCAGTTTCTTATTGTTGATCACTCTAAGTCGAAGTTAAAAGTCGGTCACTTAAGCTAACATGCGCAGATCATGATATCATAATCAGTAGATCACTATCACTGTCTCGACATTGAAAAATAAATGCTTAAATTTCCACTGTATTTCTCGCTGATAACCGTGGCCGTGTGGATTTGTTCCTTGCTAATGGAGTCAGAGATGGCTTCGTTACCAGGTTTGGATCTCCCGCCAAGCGGTAATCGTGACACTCAGCATTGTGTATTCCCAAAATGACGAAACACTAGTGTATGTACGTATAAAAAAATAATTACAGTAATTTTTATATATATATATATATATATATATATATATATATATATATATATATATATATATATATATATATACAGGGTGACCCCCCCCCCAAAAAAAAACAAAAGCTAAATGGAAGCCATCTTAGAACATATGCTGTAGAACGGAGAAAAAAGAACCTTGTGTTTTGATGTGATGTTTTGAATATAGTAACTAGTTATGACTAAAGTTTAATTTCATTCGGACAAAACACTAAGAAACGGGGCCTAATTAGAGTTGGGGCCCGTTTTTCTTGGGTCACCCTGTATAAGGAACTGTGTCTGTGAGTTGGGCTCCAAAACAGCTGGACCGATATTTTGAAATTTCACACAAATATAATTTATGTTTCTAGGAGTGTTCTTATGTTTTTTGTTTTTTTTCGGAATGCTTCCGATATATATCAAAGATCGATAATTAAAAGGGGAACATTAAAGATTAAACAATCAGATTTTAAATTTCCAACGGTTTAGTATCACAAGTGCATTTGAGAAGTTTGCTTACCGCACAAGCAAGAAGCTTTGACATATAGAAACAACAGAAGGTGCATTTATATGGCAGAGGCGCGTTCGCAATGAATGTTTCTATTAAGAGTATAATTGAAGTATGATACTTGACATTTTTCATTTTACAGTTTAATTCAATATATTATTACTGCATAAGTAAATAAGCCCGACACATAAAATCGACAATAGGTTCTTTGATATGACAAGGAGGCGTTAGAAATGAATGTTTTTGTTTAAAGCACAACTGAACCATGATACTTGGCGTTTGCATTTGAAAGTTTAAGCCATTATGTAAAGATAGTTTTATAAAATCAACAGTAGGTTCTCTACAATACAATGTAGACTACAATATATTGTGAACTAAGTCACTGCGAGGAGCACATAAAGCCCCCCCCCGTTGCAATGTGGTGTGTCCCCAACTAGAGCATGCAATCAATCGATTTGATTGTAAAAATGGGCAATTTCACCGATTTCAATGACAATAAAAATATGGGAGAGTGAAACATTCGTTGATCATCATTCAATCCCTGGCAACATCGGGTCACCCTGCGAGTATATAATATGTTAAGAGGGGCAAACAAATATATTGAATGAAAGATGAGGAATAAAAGTTATATAAATAAATGAAGGGTATATATATATATATATATATATATATATATATATATATATATATATATATATATATATATATATGCGTGTGTGTGTGTGTGTTTTCACTGTTTATTTTGAATGTTTACATTTTTATGTATCGTTTCACTGACTTGTTTCTTCTGTAAAGAACTTACTTTACGTCGCAATTACTACGAGTTCCTTTCTTACACAATTACAAAAATGATTATCTATAATATAAATCTCACCTGTCTATTTAAATGTATGTATATGTATGTATGTACGTCTACTTAAAACTTTTGACAAAGGCGACAGATTTTCACGAGATCGGTATTATCTTGAAGCTCGACCTCTCGGACAACAAATATCTAAAAAATGGCCAAGAACATTAATTCCTCCGCCCTCAACTGAACAGTTTTCTTCAAGGGGGGAGGTCGATTTTTTGCAAGGTATTTTTGCAAGTCATTGCATTGGTTGAATTGACTTTACATAATTTTAACGTTTCGAACTTCCGGTCGCGTCATGGAGTAACAGTAAGACGTCAGATTTTCTTTCACTTTATTTTCCGCCTTTGCGTATCGGGTTCGAGCCTACCTGCCTACTACCTTATTTGTTTCTTAACACACACCTCCAAACACCCGGGCAATGCTGAGCACTCACTGGTATATTTATATAATGTTGTTTGAAAACTAAGCTACATCCAAGGTAGATCACTTATATTCTTGTTCAGGTTTGCCAGATTGGCCTTTTAAAAGTCAAATTTCACGAATCTGACTTTTTGGAAGCAGTTTGGCATCCAAAAAGTGTATCAAGCATTTTTCAAAGTGTAACGTATAGGTTAACTAAATAAAGGAACAAGTAGAATATATACACATAAAAATGTAAAATGTATGTTTGTTGGTAATCGATAACCTAAATAACCACTGAACCGATTGCTTTGATATTCTGGTATAGTATTTCATCGTACCCATGCGTGTTTTTATATATCTTTTTTTTAATTATAACATTATATTTAAATTTTATTTAATAAATTAGTTGACTTTCTTTGTAACGATGTGGGCATTGTTTTATTTTGGGAAAATATCACCGCTCGTCGGTAATTCATCAGTCACGTGACATCACTAAACGTAACTGATAGCTGAGTGTAAATCAATAATAATCTGCTGAAAATATTGAAAAAAAAGAAAAAAGGAAAGAACCTCTCACAAAAATACTGAAAATAATTTAGTTTCGTGTTTCCCTTGAGTGTATGCAATAAAGGGGGTAGCTTTACTAGGACACTGTATGAGAAATTGAACACACCTTAAAATATTTTTCATTATTAAATTTTTTGCATTTTGATTAAATTTGTTACTTTGCAATCGCTGATGATCCACTAAAAAATTTTTTTTTAAAAAGACGAAATCAAAAATAATGCTATTCTTGAAGAATTTGACCCGAATCCTTAGGATTTTCCGTCAATTGTGATGAGGGCTCGACCGGTAAACGCCGGATTAATCCGAGCATTGTTTAAATGTTTAAACACTAAATCGACATTTTTGTTGTTGTTTGTGTATCTCTTGACTAAATAATTTGTACATACCCTTAAAAAAGATTTTCTGTGCTTTCACCTAACAATTTGCAGTTTTCATAAAACATTAATTTTTTTTATAAAAATATTTGTTTCCCCCCCCCCAAAAAAAACCTTTACTGTCAATTTTCCTTTGAAAAAAAAATGTAAGTTTTTTTTAAAAAAAACTTTCACCTAGTAATTTATAGTAAAAAACCCAACTTTTTATTGAAAAAAAGAACAACTTTTGTTAATTAAAAAAAAAACAATGATAAAGTAAATAAACAATACAAAATGCAACTTTTCTTAAGAAAACTAAAGGTAAATTTACAGTAGGTTTGTTATTTTTTGCACAAAAAATCTAGAAAATTCGGGTCAAATTCTATAAGAGTAACAAAAAATATACGTGGGTGTTCATTGTACACGTCGGCCGATAAAAATAGTGCTTTTTCATTATTATAGTGATATCGGCCAGCCGAAAAATTGATAATTATTTTTAAAAATCATAATAACTACTTACTTTTTTAGTTTATTACAATAATAAGTAATGTTATCTTCCTAATTGTCATGATTACACAAAGATATGATTTCGGCTATCTTTGTTTTGTCACATGACATGTGACGTAAACAAAGAGGAAATAGCTAAAATTTCTAATTTCTTCAAAAACTATTTTTTTTAATAATTAATTTCTACTTTATCGTTTTTCGTAAGGTTTGGATATTTATTACTGCGACATGGAAATTCAGTAGAGACTATTCGTTTCACTTGAAAATCAATATTTCGATTTCCGAACTTCGCTGCGATAACGAAGAAGTACCAAAATGTTTACGAATGTCCCCATTAATTATATTTGAAAGCAATATATTTTCTTTGAATAAAAAAAAGTTTACCGAATTAATTTCGTTTTTGTAAACTTATCCTACATTTTTACATTCTTTTCTTTATTCTTTATTCTTTATTCTTTATTCTTTCTTCCTTCTGAATTATCATCGTTCTCCCACTTTGTTTATTCTTTAAACAGCTTTCTTTTCCATTTTTCTATCGATTTATTTTTGATAAAACACTGCATTTTCATGCGAAAAGAAAGTCAACTAATTTTTTTTACTTTATGAGATTTTCCAATGCGTGCTCACATACGTGTCTATAGTAAAATTATACTATCATGTTTTCCCCTCTGTCAATCTTAGGAAGAGTGGCAGTGAACGTGCATTGAATGCTTTTAACGGATATATTATTTTAATTTAGGATATTGCACTCCACAGTTCGCTTAGCGTAGTGTGACTTGCATCTACACTATGATTGTCTCTCATATCGACAAGTATATATTACATGTTCTACAGTTGGAAAATCAACAATGTCTACATCTGCACAGAAAAAGGGACACCTCAAAATATTGTGTATCCACAAACAAAAAAACATTTTGGGTTTTTTGGGTTTTTTTTTTCTTTTTGCTTTTAGTGTTTCATTTAAACAAACTGAGTCACAATAATGCGTAGCAGGGTACATCTAATATTATATAGATTAAAGTCTTCAGGGAAATTAATTTATATAGTTAACTCTGATATTGCACTATATAGCTATTATATATATATATATATATATATATATATATATATATATATATATATATATATATATATATATAATAGCAGGCCGCCCGACGTTGCCCGGTGGTAAAATACGCATCATATTATATTTTGATTCGTCCAGATTTCTTATTTATTATTATGGAGCCAATTCTGTATTGATTATTATCCAATATCTAGTAATCGTTCAAAAGTTATTTTTTTTAATCTGACTTAGGTAACATCTGCTAGAATCGAAACTAGTCGTTATTTATATCTTCAGCGTCGTTACTGTCTGAGCTACCGATAGCCTATTTTGAATAGTTTAAAATTAAGCGACTTTGAGCTATGAATGTTTAATTTTGAGTATGCGCAAAAGAAACAGCAGACGTAATGTTTTATTCGACCTTACTTGCCAGAATCAACTGTTTTGTTTTCAGTTTGACCCCTTAACAGCAATTTTTACGACTGAAAACTAAATCGAAAGTGCGCTACACTTCCAAATACCATATATATAAAATTTCATGTCTGTAGTCCTAATGTTCAGAGAGGAGGAGTTTGGTCAAGTGTTTTCGCACACATACTGACAAGGTCATTAATATATATATATATATATATATATATATATATATATATGTGTGTGTGTGTGTGTGTGTGTGTGTGCTAGAATGTTTTCATCTTAAATTCTACACAGTTATGCAGAAGTAGGAACTATGCTTAAATTGAATCCAGCGATATGGTGAAATGAAGACAATTATCCAATAAGAAACCATAAAATGAATAATAATTAAGTAACGCTCGTTTTTTCGTAAGAATATGCAAATTAGTCAACCTTCATATAGTCGCTCGCATATCCATGAATGAGTATATGAATAAGTTCGTTTTAATAAGTTTTAAATAAAAATACGTTTGCTTGTAATATCAATGTTAGAACGCACAAAAATTCAACTTGCCGGGACGTAAAATACACATAAATATTATATTTTAATTAATGCAGAAACTGGGACATGTGCGTGCAAGTTTTATATTTTTCTACACAGTTCAATTTTTGTAAGTAAAAAAAAGTACTCAGGTTGAGATCTAAACAATAAACTAAAGTCAGTGAGTCAAGCACAATAGCCATTAGACCAGTGTGACACAATCTTTAAAAATGTGTTTTCGATACTCATGAAACAGTTTACAAACGAATAAAAATCTGATCATTTCCAAGTGCCATTTTTTTCAATTTTTACTATTTAGCAGCACGTTTTTTTTGTTTTTGTTTTTTGGGGTTTTTTTTTGTTTTGTTTTTTGGATGAAAACTAAATAAAAAGTTTTCCACATGTCCGAATATCAATAAATACGAAATTTCAAATCTGTAGATTGAAAATTCGTTGAGTATATAGGTTGAGAAGTGTCTTCACAGAGACACACTCGCTTTTATAGATATATAGATAGAAGATATATATCTGTGTGTCTGTCTAGTTTATTTATAAAATACGCATGCTGTATCTACGAGATGGTAGTTTTCATACGTATCTCTGACACTTTGTCATTCGAGCTGTATAAATAGGAAGCCGATAATTCTACAACCATAGCAAAATCGCAATGCGTTTCTTGAAACCTATAATGATACACTTACTTCATGTTACATCTAAAAGATTTTATATCTTTATATATATATATAGTTATATACTATGCAGTTTTCTTTGTTTATTTCCAACAACGTATATTTCGTATGAGTCTCATCAACAAAACTCCGTACGAAATAATATATTGTTGAAAATAATTTGTAATGTGAATTATATATAGTTATGTAGAGGTATTTTCTATAAATTATACAGAATTGCTTGTTTTACTCAGTAAGAGTTCATCGGTCTGATTTTTTTTCCGCCAACAAGCTGCCGAGCAAAACAAACGAATATCTACGTGCCGTTCAAAAACATATAATCTTTTTAGCTCTACTCATGTTCCAAGACAGAGACGGGGTGTTGCCTTGGATTGAATGAGGATCAACAAATTTTCCACACCTCCAATACTTTTATTGTCATTGACATCGGTGAAATTATCCATTTTTCAATCAAATCAACTGATTGCCTTCTCTGCTGTTACTCTTTCTGATAGTTAATTATGATTATTAGTGTTCTTTAGATAGAAACATTTTTATCAATACGAAAAGTTATGTTTTGGAAAAATAAAAGTATTCACATTATTAAATAGTGTACAGAAATGTAATTTGACGAATGCGATGTAATTCTGACATTTATGTTTTCACAACGAATGTTAGAACAGAAACAAAATACGTGACGAAGGTAGATCATCCGATTTGTTCCTTGGTCACATGGAGTTGAGGTCATAATGAATTTTAGATTTACACGTAGGAAGTTATATGAGTCAGTATGCAACAGGAGTTGGTAATCGGAGGTCAAGAGAGACGGTCAACGAATCGTGATGGCCAAAGGTATGCGGAGGTCGATAATTTGGATGTAGAACTAAACACCAGCATGCCTTTTTCTGAAAATAAAGGTCGTAAATACAAGCAAGATTTCTGTGCTAAGAATCTTCATATGACAGTTTGTTTTTTCTAGGATCTATCAACGCAAGATGAACCAGATCCCTATTCTCTGACGTGCATCCCATAGAATTGTAATCTGTCCTTTTATTGTTGTTATTGTTGTTATATGTGAACACGCACGCATACACAAAAACAGTCTGTTATAAATATACATATAATTAGAGACGATCACGCGAAATACATAAAAACAAATAGACGACACACAATATATATATATACATATATATATACATATCACAACGTTGAAAAAACATCTGCTATATAGACGCTGTATATATAGATGCAGGACACAATGAATGTGTCTATACTCGGTATACACACATTCATTAGATATCAAAAACACTATTATATATATACCACGAGATGATAGACGAGCTCATGTATATATATTGACACATGTAAGAAATACAGACATGTATATATACAAGACACAGTACATATACACGTAGACTGGTTACACAACACATACCAGACCGAAATGAAGTTTCACATGCATTCTCGCACTATCTTATTCCACAATACATTGTAGTCTATTCTGCACTGTATACAATGGTTATAGTGTGCTCTAAACAGAAACATTCATTTCGAACGCATTTCGGTCTTATCAAAGAACTTATAGATGATTTTACACGCCGAACCCTTCTGCTTGTGCGGTGATAATACTTCCCAAATGCACTTGTGATATTAGGCTGTATAAGGGTGTTAATTTTAGGTAAAATCTTTGTCCGGCCATGTTTAAAACATACCTTTCCCTGTCGCGATCGGGTCACGTGTATAACACATCTATTCCTGTTCTGATCAGGCCAGGATTTTCTTTTTTATAATCTTTGTTCTTTCTTCCTCGCTGAGACGTCACTTTTTCACATGGTTTGGTCATTTGCATAAGTTGACTGCCGTACAGTTGCTGCAGATGCTGCTATATATATATATATATATATATATATATATATATATATATATAGAGAGAGAGAGAGAGAGAGAGAGAGAGAGAGAGAGAGAGATAGATAGATAGATATCTGTGTGCGTCGAGAGAGATGGAGTAGGGAGACAGAAAGTGCGAGACAAAGACAAGAAATGGGAACAGATTCAAATATATGGTGTGGAGTGTATATATATATATATATATATATATATATATATATATATATATAGGGGTGTATGCATCTGTGTGTCTGTTTATATATATGTGTGTGTGTGTGTGTGTGTGTGTGTGTGTGTGTGTGTGTGTGTGTGTGTGTGTGTGTGTGTGTGTGTGTGTGTGTTTGTGTGTGTGGAGAAAACGAAGAGGTAGGGAGATATAGAGAGACTAAAATATATACAAAAACACTAACTGGGATGCGTTGTAGTTTCAAACACAATCAACTCTCAATCTAAGTCATCAATATGACGGCAGATCGATAGATTCTGCAGAAGAAGAAAAAAAAACGATGATTCGTTGAGCTGATCGATTCAAACAGCAGACATAAATCTACTTTAACGAATAAAAAGCGCATCATTTTTTGCGAGTCAGAATTCTGAGTTCTCATTCAATTTTCTGACAATTCAATTGTCGATGGTCGAAAACAAGCTTTTCGGACTCAAGAAAGGGACATGAGAAAGAGAAATGATTCAGTAAAGCGAGCGAAACTAATTGATTTAAGTTTTTTTCGGCTAAAAATGGTATTACATTTCTTGTAAGATACGTCCTGTCACGTCTGTCTTGCTATGTCACGCTTTTATTTGGATTTCCAGTTTTCGTCATACAATATGCAATCGTACGTGTTATAGTGGTCGTCAACCGCCAACTAGTGGCGCTCACACAGTTCTGGTGTCTACGGTGATACTGCAACTCTAACTACCACTAGCAGTTTTGGTCATCAGACAGGATACAAATTTGTTATATATTGGAAACCTACGCCATTAAGTAAAGATAATATTAGCTAGTATGAATTTCATCGGGGATTTCATTAAGTACATGACAACTTAACCTGGCAGCAAACGGGAATATACCAGCTGCACGTGGCGTAATTACATCCGGAGGAAAATCAACGGTTAGCTTTCTAGACAATACGCGCTAGAAATACAGATGCTGAAATATATAAGGTAATGATGTCACGCTTTCGAGGAGAGAAACAAAAACATTTTAAAAGTCAGTTCAAGTCGAAATGTGAGACAGACAAAGAGAGCCCGACAATGTAGAAATTTAAGTAAATGTTGCCTCAATTCTTTGCCCGTACGCCGTTATCATTACGAATAAGTTAAAAAAAATAATAATAAGTTATGAAAATTAAGTAAATAAATGATTTACGGGGTCTCTCCCCTAATGAGTAAACACTTTGAATAAAATCTTGCAAAAAGTCTAGTAAGTTTGCGTTGTGTCTTCATGCACGAGTAGATTTATGTAGAGTTAAACAGAAGATCAACAACCACGAGAAAATCACGGCTCACGCATGAAAATGGACGATGAAAAGAAGGAAGACCAGTGACCGCGCACGTTTGTCAAAAGACTTTGTCGATTTGTCTTTTCTGTTTGTTTTGCAAATCGTTTAGTTCGCATGTCGTTATTTTCAACTGAAAGGCATTTACAACATTTTATAATATTTCATTTTTTTTTTGGCCAAAATATCTTTGACTAGATCCAAATGGATGTCTGTTGAGTAACAGACTGAGTCTGCTCGCCGATGGTTGCATTTAACAACAGGCTAGTAATTTCATATTCTGAATCAAAAACAAAAAGAATAATTGACCGTCCAATAAAGCCACGTCCTCGGACCTCCATTGTTATCATTTAACATGTCCAATTCTTCTCGACGACTTCAACTCCAAAAGATTTATATCGATTCACCTTTCTTTCGTGTGCCTCCTCGGTGTTTTTCTTCCATGAGGCAATTAACTCAACTGGAATAAGACATTTCCTGAAGTCAAACGACACCACGATGTAACGATGTATTGAATGGCTTGAAAGGATGTGTAATGAAAAATGGAGAGCTGTGGACAGATCTACTGACATCTTCAACTCTCTTGTTCCATTTAACAAATTTTCTTTAATGGAGAGAGAATCTTTGTTCTTGCCAACTAGAAAAAAACATTAAAATAAACTTGTAAAGCACGTCCTAGAACACTACAGTTACCTTATAAAAGTTAATTATAAGCTACCGACAATGTCTGCGACCACCAGCAGTACTCGATTTCGGTATTTGGTGTAGGTTACATCTAAAGAAAATTGGGATACGCGAAGAGCACATGATCTATCGATCCGTTTATCACGAACTGCAGATACCAGTGTCGTTGTACTACCACGACGCGAGGTCACTTGCACTTGACAGAAGATCGTACGTAAATCACAGGGGAAATGAGATCGCTATAGATGCAGCAAATACCAAGTTATTCCATGCCATTCCGAATTGTTCAATTCAATTACAGGTTCTTGTTCATAATTCCTCCCACATTAAAAAAAATAACAAATAAGAAAATCAAATTTTATGCGTATCCGAAAAGTAAGTGTCTTACCGGCCACTTTGAAAAATATCCCAAGAAACAAATTGAGGATGACTGAAAAATAATTCCTATACTCAACTAGATTTTTATTTATGAATTGCCAACAATCGCTTCTAGTTACAACAACTGCCAATAACTTCCCCCGCTTTCTATCTGTGCCTAAAACTAAACAAAAATTCCATGGGCAAAGTTTCTTTCCTAACATTGCCCGCTCGTGGAACGCAAGACTGTGGGTCTGCTTCTCTGATGGCTATAACATGATCATCTTCAAATCTAATATGAATGAATTCCTTAGATAATATAGCTCTACCCAAGTTCCACCATAACGGATACAGGTTGTCCCACCATCTATCTAACACTTAACTCTTATCCTAGAGTGGCCTCCTGGCCTTGATAGCGGTCTTACTTCCCTGTGATTTACGCAAGTAACCTCACATCGTAGTAGTACCTCTCAAGTAAAAAATATATATATATAAAACTGCTTTATCAATTTACGTGATTTTTGGCATATGATATTTTCGTTTTATCGCGGGTACGTACATCCTACAGATTTTTTTTAATTTCTAAAATACTAGCAGTTTAGCCCGACTTTGCTCGGTTTGACTCATGTCGAGGTAACCTACATATAAAATTTCATGTCTTTAGACCCAAAATTGGTGGAGGAGTTTGGTAGAGTATGCAACTGTTAACTCTTTCAACTTTGGTCTCTTGGCAGCCAAACTTTTGCTCAAAACTGATTATAAAGCTTGCGCATGTCTGAATACCCTTTATGTAAAATTTCATATGTCAAGACACAAAATTGGCTGCATAGTTTGCTAGAGACCGCAAAGGTAAAATCTTTTTTTACTTTGAGCTCTTGGCAGCCAAATTTTCGGCCAAACACCGATTAAAAAGCTTGCCCTATGTCTGAATACACTTTATTAGTTCATTATAGATTTATAAACATCGCCTACATTTGTATATATAGTGTCCTGCCAGCCAGCTTCGGCTTTGCTGCTTCGGCTGTCTCCTATGTGGCATTGTCAAGCCACTAATATATATGGCGATTAAGAATAACTCCCTATTTTAAAATATATACATTTTAGTTTTTTTTTAATATAACTAGCATGGGTGTCCGGCGTTGACCGGGTGTTTGGAGGTGAGCTATGAGCAAAAAAAAAAAGTGGTAGGCAGGCTCGAACCTGTATCGCGAAGAAGGGAAATAACGGGGAAAAAACCTGACGTCTTTGCTGTTACGACCACCGCTAAACCGCAAGTGACGTAGGTTTAAATTAAGGCTAGACAATCGAAAACAGGGGATGACTTTCGAAAATACCGGCGAAAAAGTTACCCTTCCCTGTAGAAAAGTTCCAAGTTAAGGGTGAAGAAATTAATGTTTTTTGCCAATTTTTCGGTATTTGTCGTCTGAAGGGTCGACCTTCAAAACGATACTGATCTTGTAAAAATCCGTCGACTCTGTCGAAAGTTTTAGGCAGACATGCAAACATACATACATACACACATTTATATATTGGTAGCTCAAATTTTCGACCCAAACCGATTAAAAAGCTTGCCCTATCTCTGAATACCCTTTATGTAAAATTTCAAATGTTTAGACCAGATATTTGCTGAGTAATTTGGTAGAAACCGTAGAGGTCAATTTTTTTAACTTTGACCCCTATTATGACCCCTTAACATTTATTGTTTTAGATTCAAATCAAGTTATTAAGTTAGAGCCATCTCCAAGGAACCTATATCTAAAATTTCAATTGTGTATACCTAAAATTGGCGGGGGAGTTTGGTAAAGTTCTTAAAGGTCAAATCGTTGAACTTTGACCCCTTAATAGCCAGATCTCTGGCCGAAAATGGATTACAAAGATTTTCCCAAATCTCAATACCCTGTATATCAAATTTCGAGTCTGTAGACTGAAAATTGACAGAGTTACTTTGTAGGGAAGTGTACATAGACAGACACACACACACACAGACACTTTTTACTTTTATAGATATACTAGCATTTAAGCCCGGCGTTCCCCGGGTGTTTGGATGTGTCTGTTGAGCAAAAAAAAAGTACTAGTAGTAGGCAGGCTCGAACCCGTACCACGAAGGAGGAAAAGAACGGGAAAAATCCTGACATCTATGCTGTTACGACTACCGCCAAACCGGAAGTGACATTCTTTTAAAGTTAAGGCTAAAAAATCGAAAGGGGAGGATGATTTTCAAAAATATCGGCGAAAAAAGCGACCCCCGCCTGTAGAAAAGTGCCCAGTTGAAGGTGAAGATATTAATGTTTTTTGCCAATTTTTCGATATTTGTCGTCTGAAAGGTCGGACTTTAAAACGATGCTGATATTCGTAAAATCCGTCGACTCTGTTGAAAGCTTTAGGCAGACATGCAAACATACATACATACATTTTTGATTACAAAGATTTTCCCAAATCTCAGTACCCTGTATATCAAATTTCGAGTCTATAGACTAAAAATTGACAGAGTTACTTTCTAGGGAAATGTAAACAGACACGCCCACTTATATATATATATATATATATATATATATATATATATATATATATATATATATATATTATTTTTAAAATGTAATTATTCACTGACGACTCATCAGAGTGGCTGTATCTAGCGAGATTCGAAATCAGGACCCAACGGTAATGAGCCTAAACCCTTACCCCTGGACCATCTCGTCTGTCTGGCTTTATCGCTATAAATAACATCTAAGTAAATCGCGATATAGCCTGACAGTTGGCGAGATAGTCCAGGGGTAAGGGTTTAGGCTCATTACCGTTGGGTCCTGATTTCGAATCTCGCTAGATACAGCCACTCTGATGAGTTGTAGACGACGAAACACGTGTCAGTGGATAATTACATTTTAAAAATAATATATATACCGCTTCCCATGTGGGGGTACCAAATTGTTAAAAGGGAAGATTATTCCCAACTCGCATTTAGGTAAAAATGCACTTTCGCAAATAATTGAATTCATTCAAAACATATCGCTAAAACCAAAACAAAACAACATCTATATATATAGATAGATAGATAGATTAAACAAAAATATATGCATATACATAAATATATATGGAAACAATTTTGTGTTCACTGCAAGCTTTGTACGCAAATATTACGAAAGTATGAATAATGTAGAATATCTGCATGAATATAATTACACATAATAGTTAACTAAAGATGATTATCCCATTAGAAAAACGAAAAAACTTATAGGGAATTAATTAAAATGAATGCTTAAAAGAATATGCAAATTAGCTAGATCTTTTGCTAGTGAATGCAATTCCATAACCCATATATAAGAAAATTGTATTTTCTTTTTAGTAAATAGAAAAGAGGTTTTTTAATATGAATATCAATACACACAAAAGAAAAACGAATTTATAGATAAATAGCTTTATACAATTAATGAATATGAGAAGAAAGTATAATGCAAGGACTTTTATTTAAAATGTAATGTAATAAGCGCCTTCATTTGTCACCAGCCTTTCTAGTCGACTAGGAATCACATCAACAATACCTGTGGAACATGTTTCCTATAAACTATTTATTGCAATATTTTTGCTACAATAAGGGCATAACAACAACAAATAAGGAGATTCTATGTCCGCGTTATGAAGGTGTTTAGGAACGTCACATTGTTATGGGGGCAAGCATTAGCGATTTTCTTAACATCGCCCTATAAACAATAGTTGCAGGGGTTCAAATCTAGCGAGATAGAGGGCCAGATATTCTAGAGCACAAACTCTCTCTTCAAGAAGGTCTGCACTGTTTTTAATCCATGAACATGTGCGGGGTCCTTGATGAACGTCGCTTTCTTGAGATCATAGTTGTTTTTCTTTTTAAATTCATGGTAAAGAACTTCCTCCAGAATCTTCAGATATTCCGCCGTATTGATCTTCAGATTCATTTCAAAGAAGTTAGAGGGCATGAATTTCCCATCGCTAGTAAGACCTTCAAACACCATGGCAGAAGCAGGGTCTTTACTCTGCATGACTCAAGAAACACACGAATGATCACTGGCGATAACTCTCTTCTGCGTATGGAGACTATGTCTACCACAAACTTTTTTTCGTTCACAAAAATGCGTACGGTATCACCATGGTGCTACATGTGACTTAGTATCAAAATGGTTTTCTCTCTTTCCGAATGGTCTTAGATTTCGCAGTAATAATGTTATGACGTTGTCTTCAATATGACTTCATCCCAAGATCTGTCCGTACTGTATTTGAAATGATCATTTTAGTCACATTCGGCTTTTTTGCTAGTTCAGCCATTGACTGTGATGGGTTTGCTACAACGGACCGTTTCACGCCACCGATAAATCTTTGGGTCGGATTTTATGACTTCTCGGACTGTGAGCCTTCCTTTAAATGTCTTTACGCTCTCTAATAAATAATCCTAGGAGCATAGCTACTGCATCTGATAATGTCGGTCCTGGATATGATCTTAAATTATATCCAATGGTGAGGCCCCAGCTTGCAGGTTTTAGGGAGTGTGGAGCCACCCTATAATTGCCATTGCTACCAGGTCCACTCTGACTCGGAGTGGTAGTACCTGTTAGGATTCCAACTATGGGGTAAATAGAAACTGACTTGAATATATATATATATATATATATATATATATATATATATATATATATATATATATTCTATTAAACAATTTTTCTACGAAACAACTGGATTCGGCCTTAAATACCTGAAAAGTGTTGATATGCCGTAAAAAAAACAACCAAACTAAACCTGATAATGTCAGAAGTTATATATCAGGCGCAGAACAAATCAGCAATAATCATTCTATAGTTTAATTCTACTTGTTTTATTTTGTTTGGGTTTTTTTTTTAGTATTTTTGGTGGCTAATCTGGAACATCAAACTCGAAAGAGTACAGCAACTTACGTTTCAGATTGATAATATCGCTTCATAAAAAAACTAAATTGCGGATTAAAATTATGGCCAATTTATCGTTTACACTCTATACTAAATCCCTTTTCCTGTAGTTTTTCGTCTTCACACAGGAAGGAACTCTGCTCAAGATTTCTCCGGGTTGACAACTTACCGGAAACGCTATTCTTTGTCTTCGTCTTAGCTTTCACAATTCAAAGCTTCTCTGGATTAATACTGCCATTTTGTTTGGAGCAACATTTCTCTTCTTTTCTGAAACTAAAATAGCTTACAACGTAAAACTGTTCCTTTATGGAACACGTTACTGCGGAACTACTCCTCTCTGGAACATATTACTGCAGAATTGTTTCCTTATTGATTATAACATGGACGTCTTCAAAACACATGTCAACAAATACTTGTCATAAACAGCTCTATAATTGATCACGTTTCGTTGATACGATTGATTTTTTCCTTATCTTTCAGCTTATGGTCATAATATCTCATTAATCACGAGTTGCAATGATGTAAAAAACGAAAATAGCCCTTAAGAGTAAATTATGTTCGTTTATGTTTGCCGTCTTAGATAACATTATAACTAATATTTTCTGATAGTTTTTAATTCTTATTCACACTAAAACAAGTCATATTGCAATTGGATGTAAGCGATTAATATGTCAAGCGCACTATAGAAGGAGTTGTTGTGGCCTTATGAAAAGGGGATAAAAATGAAAAGAACAACAATTTTAGGCATAAAAGAACAACCTGTTTAGGTAGAAAAGAACATATTGTACAAGAAAGTTACTACAAAACAGATTTCGGCATTTTCTGACTGTTATTTAGACAGTCTGGAGTCTTGCGTTAATTCCCCACTAGAGTATTACACGCGATTTTTTATAATAGTTATAAGAGTATATTAATAATGAATGGATAAGTCCCGATAGCAGGAGTTGAATAGCGCGGTATCTGCTAACATTACATTTAAAAGACAGCATGAAAGAGAGAGGAAATTCCAAGATTTTGAAATTAGATGAAAGAAAATAAGAGTAGAAAAGTTTTCGACATCTGAGGACCTTTACAGTTAAGGGTGGAATTTTGCTGCTTGTCAGGTTAGTCGATGGTACTTACGTCGAGTATACTGCAAGTGCAACGAGTTCGCCGGAGCACGTTCCATTAAATTACTTGTAAAACAGACACATGGATGCAACATTACGGCGATGGGACAGGAGTTAGAGCGTTTGTGATAGTGCGGGACCTATTGGATACTCAATTTCGGATTAAAAGAGAAAGTAATAGTAGATGCACCAGCCTAGATGTGA
Organism: Euprymna scolopes; assembly: GCF_053919585.1. Taxonomy (NCBI): domain Eukaryota; kingdom Metazoa; phylum Mollusca; class Cephalopoda; order Sepiida; family Sepiolidae; genus Euprymna; species Euprymna scolopes. Next base: position 63,593,916 of record NC_136500.1, read on the forward strand.
CAACAATACTCTATGCATGGGTAAATGGTAGCTTTGTAGAAATACAGGTTACTCTCAGGTGTGAGTCGTTTTCTAGCACGGTTGAGGGAGACTACCTTCTTTGTATCAGCCTTGGCAATATTTTCAATCTATTTGTTCCAGTTCGTGTTGCCTGTGATGTTTACATTCTGCAGACTGAATATCTCTCTAAATTGCTACAAATGTCATAAAATGCTAGAAATTAACAAAATTAGTGTCAATATTTTTATAATTTAATAACCTGGTCATAAGAATTAAATATCTGTCTAAAAATATTGATGATAGTCAAATTCAAATTTGCCCCCTCTGCAATTGTTAAACATCTTTTAATCAACCAGTTTTATTGTGAATTATTTTTTTTTTTTTTACATTTTCTGTAAATGTTTATTTTCTATTATTACAGAAATTAAACTTTGTTTTTGTCCTCTGCATTAGTTTCTAAACTAATAAAAGTATTTGGAATAGGTTTTTATTATTTTTGGAGTGAGTCACGTGATTATTTGACTTATACAGTATTTAGTATTTTTTTATTATCTTTCTGGCTCGCTCTGCAAAAGAGGCGGACATTATGTACAGCTCCTTCTAGGAGCATGCTTTCTCATGCCTTAGAAGGTATTGTTTTTAAGTTACGTCTTCTGATAGCAGGCCTAGAAACGTTCAGAAATATATAAAACAAAAGAGAAAACACCTTTTTTCTTTTCTTTTTTTTTACATTTTCACCCCAAACAAGGCATATTGCCACTTTGTTGTAGGGGGCTACTATCAGGGACATGGGCATCAGGGGTACTGTGTAGGGAGTTGGGCAGCAAGATGTCGGTTCACGTTGAACTCGAACTTTTACATATCAGTACAGTTGGGGAAGCAGGGACCCAGCAGGGAATTCCAAAGTTTAGCTGTCCTGGGGAAGAAACTACTGGAGTAGAAGGCTCTCTTACATCTAGGGATCTCTACTGTGAAGGGGTGGGATTTAGCTGCTTCTCGGGTTTGTCGGGGGTATTTACATCGAGGAGGGGGGCACAAGTGCTTGCAGTTCGTCCGAGCATTCACCGTTACAGTACTTGTAGAAAAGGCAGAGGGATGCAACATTTCGTCGATGGGACAAAGGCTGAAGCTTAGATGACAGTTCAGGACCTATCAGGTTGGCGACTCTCTTTTGAACCTTGTCTAGGTGTGAGAGACTAGTGGTAGATGCACCAGCCCAAATATGACAACACTACACCATACATGGGCGAATGGTGGCCTTATAGAGGCATGGGATACTTTCGAGCGTTGGTATCTTTCTAGCACGATAGAGAGAACCTATTTCTTCGCAGCGGTCTTAGTGATACTCTCGATGTAATTGTTCCAACTCATGTTTCCTGAGAGCGTTAGGCCGAGGAGTTTAAAGGATGTACTTTCAGATAAAGAGTCATTGGCCATTGCTATTGGTGGTAGAGAAGGTTTCTTGTAATTATTGAAGGAAACTAGTTTTGTCTTGGCAGCATTGAATGTGACCATCCATTTATGTCCCCATTCCACTATTGAACGGAGATCATCCTCTAGTGCTTCTGCCATTTCTTTAGATATGTGTTCATTTGTTTTCCTGTCGTATCTGTTATAGAGTGTGGTGTCGTCAGCATATATATATCCATATCACAGGCAATTTTGTCAGGGAGGTAATTTATGAATATTAGGAATAACAGAGGTCCCAGGATAGACCCTTGAGGCACTCCCGCATTTATATCGTATTGTTTAGATGTACGACCGCCTTCAACATACTATTTATCTGAGACTAAATATATAAGTATTACAATAGAAAAATGCGAGCATGAAAAATAATATGGTTAAGCTTAAATATTGAAATGTAAAGGACTAGTCGTTAAAACTGGAAAAGAAAAGGACAAGATATTCTAGTAAAAATAGAATAAATTCATAACTTAAAATATTGCAGCATTAAGAATTGATATTATAATGTTATAAATTGAATCTTAAAACATTCTTAATGCTGCAATATTTTAAGTTATGAATTTATTTTATTTTTTACAAAAATATCTTGTACTCTTCTTTTCCAGTTTTAACAACTAGTCCTTTACTTTTCCATGTTTAAGCTTAACCATATTACTTTTCAGGCTCGCATTTTTCTATTGTAATTTATGATTTGTTCAGGCTTCCAGTAAATTCACTTGTTCTTTGTTTAATTTCAGTCTCTTTTTTTTTTTTTTGTCCCCGTAAACATTACACATATGTAATAACAATGTACGGCACTCGTCTGCTTTCAATAAAATCCCCCTAATTATCTCACTTTGATGCTTTTATTCTCTCTGTTTCACTTATTACTTCTCTATTCGCGAGAGGGGTTGATTGGGAGCAACAGTAGTTGCTAAAGCGACGTGGTTGCTATGGAAACCAGTCATAAATAACGTCGCTCACCTTCTTACGATTTATTACGATTTTGAACACCAGTAAATTCATCAGAACTTTTGTTTTATTGAACGAAAACTGAATTTTTTTTTTTCACAATATAGCTGATAAGGTGATCTATAAACTTTACTAATCGTTTGAAATTTGGTCGAAAATGAGTGAGCGGTGAAGCTTTAAAACAGTTCTAAATGATTAAAACTGTCATTTAACCACATATTCAAAACACTACCGTGTTTGAAGAATATACTTTTCTTTAATACCGTCTTTTTATTTCCGTCTGCGTTTGTTATCACTTATACCGCAGCACTCAAAATGGCGACCTCCTGCGCGAGGGCGATATATCCGAACACGTGGTCTCGAATACACGTAAAAGTGAAGATAGAAAAATAGTTAGTTTTTATATGTAAAAGGTTTAGAGTTCACTCTACTGCTTTTTAGGTTAATTTCTACTGAATATTGTAATAATTTAATTGAACGGTAATTTTGGAGTAAACTTTTGTATTTGAATTATTTCTGTGTTACGTAGTGCCGCTGATGTTTTTTCTTATAAATGTTTTATTATTATATGTTCATTAATATAAAGTGATGTTGTGTATGTTTAGGTTTTGTTTTAAACACGCTAATGTCATTTTTTTTTCTCTTTCCAGTCGAGGTAGCACGGGTGAGCGTCAACCGCAACCGATGATATGGTCACCGTCTCTGCTGTAACAAAAGACAAATGAGTAGAAAGAGGAGAAAGAAATTGATCTACCGAAAAGAATTTTGTTGGAAATATTTACTGATGAAACGACCCGATTCTTGAATTCCTTCCGTCGATTTACAAAAAGACTTCATAGTCCTGAAATAAGGCTACAATCTGAAAGAATTATCTCCTCTTGGGAAAACGCGATTCCAATCTCGCACAACACAAAAATTCTCCCTTCCAGCAATTAAAAGAAAAAAAAAAGAAAAATACTGCCTTACAAAAAGCTTCTTTTTTTTTTTTTGCTTCTATTGTAACTTTAAAAAAAAAATTTTGCCTCCATTTTCTATAATGAATATTGAAGCTTGCTTTTACGTCTCTATCGTCCGTCATTTTGAAAAATATGGGTTTAAAAATACACAACCTCCATATTGGTTTTAAAACATCAAATGGAAACAGTTCTAAAAATAAAATTACAGCAATACATTTCAAATATATTTGAAACTTCGAAACAGTAAAGCAATTAGGATACAAGAGAATAATTATTTTCTGCAGAATATAGAAAAACTAAACAGACTGGTAAGGGAAATAAAAGAATTATAAATACTTATTGTAACAGGAAATCAGTCATTTTATGAGTGTTCGCACAAAATAGTGTCCAACTCAACACCTCAACTACTACAATAGTAATAGTGACTACTACTACTACTACTACTACTACTACTAATAGTTAAATAATTAGTTATTTTTCTAGAATCAAGAATATATTTTTCAGTTGTAATAATTTCAAAGTTTTCGGGGATCGGCATTCAAAATATAATTAGCATATGAGTTTTTCCTGCATCAAGTTTTCGCAGTACTTACATCTATCTATCTATCTATATATATATATATATATATATATATATATATATATATATATATATATATATATATATATATATCTTATGCGTGTGTGCGTGCGCTCGCGCATTTACGGGTATTTAAGATTACATCAAGTTTTTTTAAATTAGTATGTAGTGCGTCATGCCGATTAAGCTATATATCATTAAACTAAAAACCAAATACAAATAAGATTTGCATTATCATTTAATTAAAGTTACACTTATCGTAATCTCCAATTTACTTTTATAATTTCCAGAAATACTTTTATTATTATTATTATAAATAATAATAATAATAATAATAATAATAATAATAATAATAATAATAATAATAATAACAATAATAATAAACAAATAAATAAACTGCTCTTATTTGCCTGCTGTCATTTGACCTTTCCTTGTCACGGCCTCATAGCTTCATACAGCTCTCTATGTATCAAGCGTTTTTAAATACTGCCTTTTTCACGTTTAATGTATCTTCTGACTGTCATAACAGCCAGTAATACGTACAACATGTTAAAACATAAGTAGTGTGCTGTTTTATATAAAAGCTTCATGCTTCTTAGTCTTTTGACAAAGTATTGATATTGTTATTACAGCATTCGGCCTTGTACATTACTTAACTTAATTAAAATTTCAACAAAAGTATAAAGCAGAAATAGCCACTTTTTAAAACCACACTTTATCGTTGCTTTGTGTGCTTTTTTGACATATATAAATACCGCTAGCAAAATGCCTAAATAATGCCAATGTTGAACGCCATGTAACGCATCTTTTTTGCAAATAATGCGTTATGTAAACAGTGATTTGTTGTAAATAAAAACGCGGCTTAGACAGCAGCCATTATATATAACCATTCGATTATATACCGCCATCTTCTTTTCTGGTTCATTATACATATTTATTCTTTTGAAAGCTGTCCTCCTTGTTAAAGCTTAGCTAATAGATGAAATATTGTAAACAATAATGTATACAGTATATATCTACATATAAACGGATATATCTACATATAAACGGAACTTGTATAAATTGCTATTTCGCTTGTAAAATATTGAACATTTTTCTAATAAAAAAAAAACATAACTGTTATAATTGAAAAAAAGTACTAAAAAATATTAGCGATTTATTGAAGATAGCAGTATAAATTTCTTCTTTTTAAATTAAACTTTTGTCAAACGACAATCATTTAAAACGAGTTGGTATATATTTTACCAATCCTTCAGAAAAGCACCAAGAAAGCATCTTCACGCCTGGTCTTAAATACAGACCATAAAACAATACCTTCTTTATAGGTATAGGATCAGCAATACAAGATTTCATTGTTATTCCCCGAATTACTGATACATTACATAGTGTCACTTTCTGGTTAAGTAACTTTTTTTAAATATATGATTTTAATAAGCATACAATTATAAGACCCGAAATTCCATTTTTGAAAACAATAACAGCATTTTTTTTAATTAAACGACAATCACTGAAAGAATATCTTTAAATACTAATTTTATCTTTACCATGGAGTTTTGGTTCACTTATATGAGTTTGTAAGACCTTATTGATAAATGGTTTTATCTCTAAACTTACAAGTTAGCAACTTTTCAAAAGTTTTTAAAAATAGATAACTCTATTAAAAGCACTGTAGTAGGCTATTTTTTATCGCTGAAAGCATTATCACATTCATTCCTTATAATACATATTAAAATCTACATATATATGTACAGAAAGATTTATAAATACATATTAGTATCTTTATTATACCACGAAAGTTATCCTAGTAAGCGGCTGTATTTTTTTTAATTACATAAACAGCTGCTCATTTTATTTTTTATTTACATTAGCGGCTGTGACATTTTTTTTTTCTTATAGGCAAATTATTCTGCTAAACTGAATTTACCAGATGTACCTATTGCTAGATTTGAACCGGAATACATTGTCTCTAGACATTTACGGAATATTATTTTATGACGACTGCAGTGTAACGAACCATGGAAAAGTTAACGATATCACGGGCGGATTATGAGCGATAAAATTAAATAATTGAATTTAAATTTATCTAATTTAAATTTTTATATATTAAGTAGTATATTCTTATATATCTATATATATATATATATATATATATATATATATATATATATATATATATTATTCATTTGATCAAACTCTAGTTTAATTAAATAATATAAGCTTGTATAATGAGTATTACAGAGACAATTTAACTAAATTATTCAGTGGCGAAAAAAGCTTCTTTTTTTAATTGGAGAAACAACATCTATGTAATTGTGAATTATCCAAAACGGATGATCCAACCAGAGCCAGGAAAAAGGCGAGCAGGGCTCGTCCCTGCCGTCCGCCAAAGCACCTGCTATTTGTGAGTAGGCAATGAACAGTTTGATTGAGGATCCAGCGATTCCGTTAGTCGGTATGAATAGTCGCAAGTGTCGCTCGTATTCCAGCACTTACAACGAAGATGTCAAGGGCGGTTCGAACAGCATCGCCAGCGTCCGACGTTACGGCACGGTCGGCAGACGGCTAGCAATTCGCCGGGAGCTGTTCGTGAAGAGACGACGCCTGGGTGACATCTCCCTCCTTTTAGCCGTGTCTGGTATCATTCTAATGATGATCGAGCTAGAACTGTGTCTGTCTTCCGTCATCGACACGACGTCATCGACGTCTTTCTTCGTAAAACTCTGCATTACAATAACGACCATCGTCCTTCTGGTCGTCCTCGGACTCTACCATCGGGTCGACATCAAACTCTTTACGATCGACAATTGTGTCGATGACTGGTGCCTGGCGATCGACCGGACCCGTGTACTCAAAATCGGACTCGAGCTACTCATCTGCTGTGTTCACCCGATCCCAGGGACATACACGAACGTTCCTTTTACGTCACCGGCGCCGTCAATGACGCCGACGGCAGTCGCCGCCCCTGGAGCAGCTGTGGCCGCAGCGGCTGCAGCAGCGGCCGCAGCTGACGCGACTTCAACACCGTCACCATTATCGGCCGCCATATATCCTTTCACCAACCACGGAGCGCCGAGCCCCCCAATACCGTCGATGGCGAAATCTACCCATACGGCAGCGACGCTAACGTCGCCACACCCAACCCCGTCGCCTTCCCCGTTTCTAATCCCAACCTGCGATGTGTTCCTTGCTTTGCCTATGTTTTTACGTGTGTATCTACTTTGTCGTAGCATCATGCTACACAGTCGTCTCTATGAGGACGCCTCGTCGCAGAGCTTGGGCGCCCTGAACAGAATCCATTTTAATTTTGCGTTTATTTTTAAGTCGTTTATGTCTTTGCATTCGGACTATGTTCTAATCATGATAACGATTACGGCCTTTCTTATTAGCAGCTGGTGTTTACGTCTATGTGAGGTTCAGTTCCGACCAAGCGATGCGACCATGTTGAATTCGATGTGGTTAATCGCCGTCACGTTTTTATCTGTCGGTTACGGGGACATTGTCCCCGTGTCGTATTGCGGTCGTGCTATCGCTGTCATCACGGGGATTATTGGTGCCGGCTGCACAGCACTCGTGGTGGCTGTTTTAGCACGGAAGCTGGAACTAACCCGCGCCGAAAAGTACGTCCACGACTTCGTGATTGACGCTGATCTCAATAAGAGAATTAAGCATGAAGCTGCCAATGTGTTGAGGGCCGGCTGGCTCATTTACAAGGCGAACAAGAACCATGCGTCGAAGCGGGCCGTGAATGAACACCAGAGGAAGATGCTGCGTGCCATTTACAATATACGGGAGCGGAAGGCACAGCAGCGCCGCCTGCTGGACAGCACTGTCACCCTGGTGGAGGTGAACAAGGGACAGTCGGACATGTCGGTCAACATAGACCAACTACGGAGTAAGCAGCAAGCAATGGAGGAGCAGATCTACAGCATCCGTAAGGCCGTGATCGGGGTTCACGAAAAACTCGATAATCTTTGCCACGTCTTAAATAAAACTCCCTCGTGACTTGATTTTTATATTTATTTATTTCTTTTATTTTACACGCACACATACACACACACGCACACACATATATATATACATACATTAATTTATGTATCTATATAAATGTATATATATATATATATATATATGCATGCATGTATGTTTATATTATCAAGAACTAGATACTGTATATATTTATTTAAATAGAATTAAATAATTGGTTTGAGTAAAGTAGATGTATTTAAATACGCTTTTAGCAAACTAAACTGACGTTTTCGTCTATTTTACAAGTCTGATAATCTTAACCGACTAAAACACAAAAATATAGGTGTTATACCTGAAAGCGTATTTGCACACAACCATATATAAACAAAAACGCTTCAGTGGTGTAAACGGTAAATTTGTGTATGTATTACATATATATATATATATATATATATATATATATATATATATATATATATATATATATATATATATATATATATATATTTATATTTATATATATGTATTTATATATATATATATATGAAGAGCGTATGCATACTATATAGCGTTTCTAGAGATATATGTTTAGATATATAAACAATATATTGTATGTATAAATCCATGTATATATATATATATATATTAACATATACAACATGTATATATACATACAATTTTAACACTCCAACTATACCATATTATAAAATATATAAACATGTATATGAGTATATACAAAAATATATATTTTGAATATATATTCTTACATTTTTTACAATGTACGGCATATATATATATATATATATATATATATATATAAATATATATATTTATATATATATATATTTACATATGAAGAGCGTATGCATACAATATAGCGCTTCTAGAGATATATGTTTAGATATATAAACAATATATTGTATATATAAATCCATGTATATATATATATATATATATATAAACATATACAGCATGTATGTATACATAATATTTATAACAGTCCAACTATACCATATTATAAAATATATAAACATGTATATGAGTACATACAAAAATATATATTTTGAATATATATTCTTACATTTTTTACAATGTACGGTATATATATATACATATATATATATATATATATATATATATATATATATTATTACAACATATGGCGTGTATATATATATATATATATATATATATATATTCTAAGACTATGTATAAAAGCATTACACATTCTCCCTCTATATATATGCATATTTATATATGCAATTTAAGATATATATTCAATGCTTGTATATAGTTTAGTATATACATATATGTAGATACATATATGTATATGTGCATGTCCATCTTTGTATATATACATACACTCTTATACATGTATGTATTAATACAAGTGTAATTCATATATAAATATATATATATTGAGTGTATACTTATAATATATGTAAATATGCATATAATTGTATAAATTCGTATTCGTATATATTTTGTATATATGTGTACATGTGTGTATATATGTACATCGATATATTTATGTATATATATATGTATGCATATATGTGTGTGTATTATGTTTATATATGTTATATATACACGTATATATACATATATTTATTTACGTATGCATGTACATTTTCGTATATATGTATGTGTGTATATATATATATATATTATATATATATATTCATATATATGTATGTATGTATATGTATATAGGTATGTACATCTATTAATATATATGTATATGTACTTTTTTTATATATGCGTAGTACACCGTGAGTCACGGAAAACGGACGTTTTTAGAATGCTCCTTGCCTTCGTTGAGTAATGGATAGGGATTGGGGGAAGTAGGTTTAAAATCTGCTGCATAGTTTCTTGTTATTTATTAAATATTCTCGTTTGCCGTCACTCACCCTGTATATGCAGATATATACGCGTGTATATAAATTTAGATACATATATACGTGAGTATGCGAATATATATATATATATATATATATATATATATATATATATATATATACACACACTTTGTTAGCACGTTTTGTGTATATTCATAAAATTACAAGGTAAGACAAATTCCGTTTCTGAATCTTTGAGATGATGATGGATTGTTCGTATTTTTTGGATTCTTCAGATTACTGTTGTCTTTTTGATTTGATTTTCGCAAAGTTTTTGCCGATATCACTTTTGACTTTTGTCGGGTGTATGTTTGTCGAACTCAGGAATCTTCCTGTGGAACTCGGGAATCTTTTTGCCGGACTCGTGAATCCGCGCGAAATTTCGAATGGAACTCTTTTATTTTAATCTACGGGGGTAAGTAGCAGGCTCTTGTTCTGTCAGCCAGTACATGGTAGAAGTTCTGAGTAATTCTCAATAGTATTTCGAGTGTCGCCCACACTGAGGATTGAACCTTCAGCCTTCAGAATAGTATAAGCTTATAAGTGAATTTTAACATATACTTTGTCTACTGACTAACGGACACTCTTCTGGGGGTTGTAGGTTCAATCCTTAGTGCAACCGACAGGAAAATTGCGAATTACTTAGGACTTCTACTCAATTATGGCTGACGGAACGAGAGCATGCTAATCCGGTGAATTAAGAAAAGGACCTTGTTCAAAATTCCGTACATATTCCAGAGTTCGACAGAATGACTCTTAAGGTTCGACAAGAACTTTAGGAATCTGCGGAAGAAAGTCGGAGGTTACATCGACCGAAACGTTGTGAGAATTACACTCAAGATGAGAACAGTAGTCCGAAGAATACAAATTATACGAATAACAAATCCATTTGGTTGTCTAATCTACTTGAGACGAACCAAAATGTTTTAATTATTGTAAAATGCTAAACATATGTTTGAAGAGTTTGACGTAATTCCACTTGGAATTCTCCATTCCAATCAGAAAAATTATTTACACTTTTTAAAACAACAGACAATTTTTTTATAACTTTTCTGTTTAAATTTGATCTTTAAAAACTTTTTTCTATTTTTTTAATGGTTACACAATTCTATTAAATCGGTGTTAAAAAATGAAAGAAATGATAAAAATCTATTACTAAAAAGGGGATTCCTTGATTTCCTTAATATCGGATTCTCAAGTGATTAATTGAAAAATAATAATTTACATAAATATGTATTAGTTCTTTTGTCTTTTTTGTTTGTTTTGGTTTGTTTTTGTTTTTGTAAGCGATTGTGATTCCCTTTTTATGAATATGTGACTAATCAATTGATTGAAAAAAACTTTCAAGATACATTAATTGTAGCACTTTTGCTACCGATTTGTGTAAATATACACAAAATTATTTTTTATTTATTTATTAATTACAGGTTTACCCTTTTCCACCAAAAAACAAGACCACTACTAATAAATGACAAAACAATAACAAAATATTATGTATTGAATTGTTGATATAATTTATACTTATTTGTGTTATCAAACCATATTTGAGCTATAAGTGCAAATTGCGAACAGGATTCGTGGTTGTAGGGTTGGACCAGAAATTTGCGCAAATCGCCGGAATATGTCAGGATATATTTATTTTATTGCTTTTCATTTTTTTTTTTTTAATTATAATTCGTATCCAATAAATGTATTTTCTGTCTCCTATCGTTTTTAAAATTTGCTCGGCTGTGCTCGGCATATTTTTTTATTTATTTTTTTATAATTCCATTTTCACCCAAAACATGGCACATTGCCACTTGGATGTAGGGGGCTACTATCGGGCCATAAGTTGCAGGGATATAATGTAAGGATTTGAGCACCAAGATGTCTATTCACATTACATATGAACTTCTGCATGCCAGTACAGTTTGGAAAGCAGGAAACCGGAAGGGAGTTCCAAAGTCTAGCAGTTCTGAAAAAAAAAACGATTAGAGTAGAAGGCCTTCTTACATCTAGGATCTCTACTGTGTAGGGGTGTGATTTTTCTGCTTGTTGGGCTTGTCGGGAGTATTTACATCAAGGGGGTAGAAGGGCTTATAATTCGTCAGAGCATTCACCATTAAAATACTTGTAGAACAGGCAAAGGGATGCAACATTTCGTCGATTGGGACAGAGGTTGAAGCCTAGATGACAGTTCAGGACCTATCAGGTTGGCGATTCTCTTTTGAACCCTGTCCAGGAGCGAGAAACTAGTAGTAGACGCACCAGCCCAAACATGACAAAAATACTCCATACATGGGCGAATGGTGGCTTTTTTGAAGTACTGGATACTTTCAGACGTAAATAAGTTTCTAGCACAGTAGAGAGAACCCACCTTCTTTGCAGTGGCCCTGGCAATGCTCTCGATGTATCTGTTCAAATTCATGTTCCCTGTGAACATTAAGCCGAGGAGTTTGAAAGAAGTACTTTCGGGTAATCAATCTTTAATCATAGCTATCGGTGGTTGAGAAGATGTCTTTTAATCATTAAAGGAAACAAGCTTAATCTTGGCAGCATTGAATGTGACCATCCATTTTTGTCCACCTTCCACTACAGATTAGAGATCATCCTCTAGTGTTTCTGCCATTTCCTTATATATGTGTCCATTTGTTTTCCACTCGTGCGTGTTATAGAGCATGGTATTGTCAGCAAATATACCCATCTCAGAGACCTTTATATCAGGGAGGTCATTTATGAATATTATGAAAAATAAAAGTTTAAGGATAGACCCCTGAGGTACACCCGCATTTATCTCATATTGTTTAGATGTACGACCGTCGAGGGCAACCTCGATTCTTCTTTTATTTAAGAAGGATTTAATTATGTTAAGTATTCGTTCAGTGATACCGTATGATCTGATTTTCCTGAGAAGACCACTGTGCTATAGCCTGTAAAAAGCCTTGGATATATCTAGGGCTGCCGCTCTATTCTCCCCTAATTTGTCCAGAGTATGGTATATATGTTCAGAGATTATAGTAAGGATATCTGCTATAAAACGGGCTTGCCTAAATTCATATTGTTGGTCGGTCACAAGTTTAGTAACTGTAAGGTGATGGATTAGAGCTTGGTTAATTATGGACTCAAATATTTTGGCGAAAAGCCGGAGGAGGCTAATGGGGCAATAATTTAATGGGTCAGTTCTTTTGCCAGAATTCTTGTAAACTGGTATCACGGAAGCAGTTTTCCAGCAGTTAGGAAAGCAAGATTCGTTAAGGTATTTGTTGTAAAATTTAGAAAATACTTGAGCAACCTAAACAAAGCATTTTATTAATAGCACAGCACAGATCGGGTCTACATGCTTTTGAGATGTCTGGGTATTTTATGATATGCACTTGAGAAGAGGTGATTTTTAGATCATCCAACGTGGCGTCTGTCCGCAAAGGAAAGTCAGGAAGGGAGTGATATGCTGGGTCCAATGTGGAGTTTGAGGCAAACCGACTGGCAAGCATGTTAGCGTTCTAGATTTCCGTGCAAACAACCTCTTGATTGTTGGATAGGGGAGGGGTGCGTGTTATTCATTATTGTAGATTTTCCAGAAATCACGGGTTCCTAATTTCTATGTTTCGATAGGTTTTCTCGTGGTTTCGATATATTCTCTCTTACAATTACTCATAGCTTCTACAAATTTTTGTCTGTTTGTACTGGACTTATGTCAGTTAAATCTGTGGTATGCATGCTGCCATTTGAGCAATGGCAGCTCACAAGTCGAAGTAAAACATTGGGGAGAGTGGGGTTTGCTATAGAATTTCAGCGTAGAGACATGCTTTAACTGCAGTTTTGAACCATTCAGTAGTCTCATTTACGCACTGTTCAGCAGGAAAAGAAAATATATTTCCCCGTGGAGCATCTCTGATAAGATTCCTGATGGCTTCCCAGTTAGCCTTCTTATAATACTTCATTGTTTTGAGTAATGGCTCTTCAGTTTGGGTCGAGAATTGAGGGATATTTTTACCATTATCAAAGTGTTATCAGCATTCCCGAGTGGGCTATGGACATTCGTTACACAATCATCATGAAATGTGGTCAGACATATATCTAGAAGTGAGGCATGTTCATCTTGCTGATCTGGGAAACGTTTCGGAAATGTAACCATCTGTGATAGGGAATGAGATATAGAGAGGCTATGTGTTGTGCTACCTGTTGCGTCTGTGTCAGTAGAGAATCCAAGCCAATTACTGTGGTGGACATTGACGTCACCAAATACATGTACTTGTACGCTAGAAGAGTGCTCTGTGTGTATGCTGTCAGAGATTTTGTTGATTAGGGTACAGTCCTGTGTCGGGGAGAGCGGTAGAGAAAATATAAGTAGCTAATGTTATGTTGCATGTTAAGTCTAAAGCACATAAACGCCTGGTCGTCTAATTCTAGTTTTGTTTCTCTAATCAAGAGGAAGGTGTTTCAAATATAGACTCTAGGTACTTACCGCAAAGTGGGGGAAAACCAGGCATGTGAAAGTAGTTAGAGGGAGTGGAGGAGTAGAGGTTAGTTTCACTTAACGCTAAGATATACGGGGTGTTTGCGGTCTACGTCAGGTGCCGAGCAAACTCGAGCGAAAATTTACAGAAATCTGGTTCGTAAGTAGTATTATATTAAATACTAGCATGTCGCCCGGCATTGCCCGGTTGTAAAATATGCCTAAATATATTTATGCAGATTTCGTATTTATAGAGCAATTCGTTATTATTATTATATTAACCCCATTAACGTAGTTTAACATTTATGTATTAGTTACGACAATGAATACTAGCAGGGGCGCCCGATGTTGTCCGGTGTTGCTCAGTGTTTTTTTTGTGTTGCCCGGTCGTAAAATACGCTTAAATATGAAACCAAAATTGATAATAAATAAAGTATGGCGAACATTGAGAAAGAAAGCGAAGAGGAGAAAAGGAGAAAGAAAATAAAATACGCTAAAAAGAGGAAGAGAAATAGAGGAAAGAGCAGATAAGAAATAAGGAGATACATATATAAATCTATATAAAAGCATAATACACACACACACATACATATATATATGTATATATATGTATGCATATATATATGTATGTATATATGTATATATATGTGTGTGCATATATATACATATACAGAGAGAGAGAGAGAGAGAAAGAGAGAGATTACCCTGTTATCCTTTTTTTTTTTAATGGAATCGCCTGATCGTCGAAGAAAAGATTCAAGCAAGCAAATCCAAACGGTCCACAGAGGGTTAAAATTATATAGATAAGCTATGAATGAAATGCCCACCAAGTTTCAGTCATAGAAGGTTCATTTTTATCAGCATTCAATGCTAAAAGCACTTCGATTATACGACATGTATAATTGTGAATAATCCTGACATACACACGTCTCTCTTTGCACTCTCCCCGTTTGAGATGTGGTGGCTCACTTCTGTTCAGGAATCGTCTGGAGATTATCTTTTGAGATTACTTCACTGATTTCGTTTGAATCAGACTAATCTATTGCTGGCATTATTTCCCCTGATATCTTTGTAGTTAGAATTCTTTCTAGAGAAACATCCGGTACTCACGGGAGGTATTATGCAAAGATTGCCATCATCCTAAGTGGCTCCCGTGGAGGCTAACTTTTTTCCAAATTAGCATAACCTGTTTTTTGGGGGGAGGGGGGTCAGTTTGTGTCGTTGATTACTTAGCCAGCGTCACCTCCCATTTTTAAGATAACCCCATGGGGAAAAAAACGCGGGGGTTAAGTTTGAAGCTCATTCAGAATCACATATTCTACAGATAAGATAATCAGCAAAATATCTCTCTGTATTATCGCACACCTCCTTCTAATAAGACGATCACCAAAGTGTCTCTCATATAATTGAATCGTAATAAAACAAAGACTGTTGGATATTCGTGACTGAAACTTTGTGGACAAGTCAGGAATGGACCAGAGTTTATTTATATCAACTATGATTGAATTGCAGAAAGAATTGTGGATTTATGCAACGATTCCATTGGTGACATTTGAAAGTAGGGGGTCTCCTTGTATGACAAGCTTATAAACTAACGCCTCTACAACATGCATACATGCATGTATGTATGCAGCGACCTTGCTGTTTTAACAGGGTCGGCGACTACGCCTCTCCAAATTATAAATCCATGGTAATCTCGGGAAGACAAGTAAAGACGTTAGTTTCCCGTTACTTTCCATCTTGTTTTTTTTGGGGGGGGGGGTCTCCGCCCCTCCCTGTGAATTAAACACGCCCCTAGATACCAACCTGGTAATTTCTACGACTCAGCGTAGTACATACAGCGCCTAGCATTGTATAAATACCTGAAAACTTTGTTTTGTTCATTTCTAAAATAGACACACACAGAAAATGAATAATTTTCGTGAAAATATGCCGGAACGAGAAGCAATAAAAAAAAAACAGCGTGAAAAGACATGGATCAACAAAATTAGTACTGTGCGCATGCGTATATATTACCGCACCCGCAGGTTCAGTAATATAAGACTAGAAGGGTTGGAGAAACATAAAAACTGATAGGTTATTAGTAGGGTAGTGACAGCAGACTATTCTTGTCATTCTTTTGACTCTCGAGTATATATCCGACACAGTAAGACACGGTGAATCAACCGAGAACCACATCAGTCTATATAAAAACATGTAAGATATTAACGGATATACACTCAAGAGTCAAAACAATTAAAAGAATATGCTGTTGTCACAGCCCTAGTTATTAGTTGTACACCAACTCGACGTTTTCCGGAAATCTTTTTGTAACGTTTTTAATAATTCTTTAGATACGTGTGTAGAGAAAAGGAGACTAAGATGTTTGTTGGGAGTTTCACACAAAGTTTATTCTCGTGAAGAACGAGAGAAATGGAGAGTGACTAGAATTCTCGTAACTAATTAGTCAACTATTAAGATAGTAATGGTAAACGTGTGAACGCAACAAACATCTTGGTGACGATCAACTATTTTGTTTTTTCTTTCAGTTATTACAGCATTATTGGTGATGTGTCGCACACGACTCACATACACAGACTCTGGCTAAAAGCTTAGAAAAGGATTTCCGTGACGTCATGCATAGTGTTGCTGATGTCTTCTCTATTGTACTCTCACTTTGGAAATTTGACCTTACCCAAACTTACACGGCATCTCTTCCTGTCTTTTTTCGTAGGAATTCTTTTACCTCAAACTTCGTGTCACTTCAATCTGTGCTCAGTTTGCCCCTTGTCAAGATTACCACTAGCTGATGTGCACGCTAGCCGGCATAGGGTTATCTATTATGTAACATTTTTTTTTTTTTTACCTAGCATTTTAGTTCGCTGCTTTGTGATGTTTCTCTTGCTTTCTTATAAGATAATATTTACATTTTTTTATACACAATTGATATTTGTGAATTTTACGGACCGTACTGAAATAATAACTTTATCATTTAGAAAGTCATTCTTAACGTAGAAAAGGAGAGCTTTTTTTAAAAAGTAATCTGTTGTTTCATCATGTCATAAATTCTTAAGGTTGTTTCAGATTTAATTAACAAAATTTATCAGAAAAATTGAAAAATTAAAACTGCAGAAGCACCACATAATTCAATATACTCGGTAGGACGGTTTACGAAATGTTAAAATTTATATCCCATAAACACTTTCGCTTTTTCTAATTCATGAATTTATGGAGAATAAACTGCTATTGTAATGATTTTTTACCTTCTTTTTATTATTCTAAATGAAACCATTTTTATAGACGCCCCCTTATTTAATGAGCCACCATTTTTGCATTTCCTTTAAATTCAGCTTGTAAAAAGGGAATATGTTAATTGGTCATGGCTTATAAAATCAATATAATCAATATGATAATGTCTTACGAAGAGTTAAAAATGCTTTCTAGATCTTTTTTTTTCTGATATAATTAGTGGCGTAATAGTCAAGGTGTAACATTGACGTTACATTCGAACCGTGTCGTTACATTTCAATCACTTGGACCCACACACGGTCTGATACCGCCACAGGAACAAACAAATAAGAAACGACATAAAATAAAACTCGACATTTTTTTTCTAGTTTATTTAAAAAAGCATTTTTTACTCAGGTTCGTCCTAACAAGGCACATCGCCACTTAGACAATACCTAGGAAAGATTAACAAGATGTTGGTTTACGTTACATTTAAACTGCTGCGTATGAGTACATTCACGGAAGCCGGTAGCAGGAAAGGGAATCCCAGAGTCTTGCTGTTTGAGAAAAGAAACTTTTGGGGTAGAAAGCTTTCTGGCATTAAGGGACCTCAACAGAGAAGAAGTGTGATTTTGTTGTAAGGGGGTACAAGTCGACAAGTTCATCAGAACACATTTCATTAAAATATTTGTAAAACAGGCAGATGCAATATTGCGGCGATTGGGACACGTTGGATACAAAAAGGCAGTTATTCCAGTAATTTCCGACAACGCACTTCACCGTCGAACATGCCTCTCGATCCGCTTTTTCACTCACGTGTCTTTGTCGTCATCTCTCCGTTTTTTTTTAGTTTTTTTTTTTTGACCACGTGGCGGGTTTTCTCTCTCGCCACCCAAAAGTCAAAATACGGCCGATCGCTTCCTTTGTTCGATCATGTGCTCTCTTTTAATTTTTCTCTCCTTATTCTTCCCGTGACGTCAGCGCGTGCACACTTGCTTAATTTGCATATGTGCTAAGACGGCTGCTGCTGCTAATATTTTCGCTAGTCAGCTATTATAGGTTGCTGCTGATTTTTCACGCGAGCCCATACGCGATATGTTAACCATGAAAGCGCACTGCTTCGTTACAAGGGTAAAAAATAATGTGTGTGTGTGTGTGTGTTCAACCTATTGCATGTCAGTCATTTTTAATCAGGTGTTTTGCGAAGTTTAATTGAATTATGTTATCGTTTCTTATTTCAGTAAATAACATAATTGAAACGGTCTAACATAGTCGAGGACTATTCAAAGACTTCCTTATTATTGACGACTGCGGCGGTGGATGCGAGGCCGCCATTTTTTATTCTGGCTTACTCCACAAAACACTTTTTACCCTTATTTATCTCATATAAGAGATATCATAAGTGGCTACGACTGGAGATCATGTGTACAGGGATGCTATGTACAGATTTGTAAAGCGATCAAATTAAAATTTCAACTTGTTAGTACAGTCAGGCACAGATGCCGCACTCAAATTAATTGTCCTTAGTCAATGGAGGGGGAAACCCTTCTATACTAATGCAATTTTATTTTTGCAGAATCCCTTTTGAGTGAGCTGGTTATTTCCCACATTAAACCGACCTTGTGTCACATTTAGTTTCGTGGGAAACACATAAATATCCAGTTAGGGAAGCAGGAAACAGGTAGGGAATTCCGGAGTCTAACAATTCCAGGAAAGAAGCTATTAGAGCAAACGGTTTTCCGGCATCTAGAAACCTCTAAGGTGAAGAGTGGCATTTTGTTGCTTGTCGGACTCAGTATTCATGTCAGCGGGAGGACAAGTGCTACGAGTCCGTCAAAGCAGATTTCATTAAACTACTTGTTAAATAGACACAAGAATGCAACATTGCAACGATAGAACAAGAATTAGAATTTAGCTGATAGTACTATAGACTATTAGATTAGTGGTTCTATTTCGGACATTGCCTAATATTTTAGACCTCATCGATTAGAGAATTTATTTTGGACACTGGGTGATGCAGAAGAATAGGCGACTCGAAGTCGGCAGCAAGCAGTGTCAGATAAAAAAAATCGCATATTACTTAATTATTTTTTGGTATAAAATAATAAATAAAATGTTTCATTGTTTTGAATTTTAGTGGGACAGGTTATCTCAATAGTCCATAAGAATCTTTCACTTAGTGATACAAGCACCAAGTGAAATATTGTTTCAGTAATCTGCCCCACTCTTGTTTTTCGTATTATAAAACACATATTACTTCTTAATATATATAAATTTCTTTAGATATTTTTAAGAAAATAAAATATTTTGTACCTGACACTGTTTCTGTGGATTACGTGTCGTCTATTTTTCTCCCTTACCAATTAGAGGCTTTATTTGGATAGTATCTACTAATGGTTGATGAACCAGTCCATATGGGACAACAATACCTCCCTTAAATGCTGTGTTTAGCAAGGGAATCACAAAGTACTACTTTTTTAGTATTTGCTATGACTTGACCAAACACTCTAAGTGTTATGCCAACTGGGCCGGTTATAACAGTAATTGAATACAATTGCGTGAACGTATGACATAAAGGTTGTCTCGTGACTTGTACATGCTCATGACTTGTGAAGTAGGCAATACAGGCTCCTTCAGTCTTTGACAGACTATGGATACTCATGTAGTGGTGCCTGCGCATGAAATTTTTGTGGTAGGAGGTGCGCAATTTTCAACCACACCTCTCCTGAGTCGACATTGTTAAATACCAGTAGCAAGTAAAGGGCATGTGCAGGACGACTGGAAACAAATGCCCAAATAAGTAAAGAGGACATACAGCGCCTAGAATTCCCAAATGGTCACCCATCTTGTACTAACCAGCCTCAACGTTGCTTAACTTCAGTGATCTGACGAGAACAGGGTTGTCAATGAGATTATGCAGGCAACAAAGATTTAAAAAAACTTTGGATTTCCTAAAAGCTGAAAAGATGGGAATTAAAATAAGTGTTCGGTATCTTTTTAATTTAAATAATTACTAAGTGCGCACCTTGGTGTTGATGACAGACTTGGCACCATGAAGCGAAGGTGTCGATTACTCTTGTAAACTCTTCCGTTGATGTGCTAGTGACCTGAATACATGATTCTACACTTGTTTCTGAATGACTTTACTTGGTGTTAGACCTACAGAAAACAGAGTTCTTAATGATCATGTGGTCTAATTAAGAGAAGCTTCATTATTGAACCACACGCATTCGAAAATTAATAATGTTGCCTATATTTATGATAATATCATATTAATTAATTTGGAAACGTTATTTCCTTTTCGGGACTTATGCAGAGAAGTAACCGGGTTGAGGCCGAAGTTTCACAGGCATTTTCGGCAGATAGCGTAATGTGGAAAAGCTTAGTCAATGAAATTCTAGTAGGTAGACGAGAGGAAAAGAAAAATAATGTTTTAATGAAGATAAAAAAAATAAAAGAAAAGGTCATGGTTTAATAATGTTATTGACCGCTTTAGAATAAAATGTATAACAAAAGCCAATGGTAATTTTTCAGAATAAATATTTTATGAATATGTATATCATTATAACAGCAAATACCTTTGTTGCTGTTATTATTGGGGGGTATTTTTGTTAATTATTATTTTTTTTATTTTTGTAGATTTTATTTGCTCCAAATTATTGTAGGAGTATTGTAAAAAAAAAGGAAAGCAAATGATCAGAAATTGTTTGGAAGATGAAAGTATCTCTCTCTTTAGATCTTTCTCACTCACTCACTCTCTCTCTCTCTCTCTCTCTCTCTCTCTCTCTCTCTCTGTATATATATATATATATATATATATATATATATATATATATATATATATATATATATATATATATATAGATAGATAGATAGACACATAGATTTCTTCTTTTTTAATTTTTTGATTCTCTGTAAGCAATTTTTCCGGTACTTCTGACAAAAAAGATACCGTGCTTAATGAATAACGTTATTATTTAGAAACCCATTTTTATCATGAGGAGAGTAAGGGTTATGATCTTTTGTAAGTATTCTGTACTGTTACTTAACAATTTTATAAACAACAAATAGCTTAAGAGTCTGTTTGTTGCATTTCTTTGATGTTTAAAGGAGTATCGGACGACATCACTTGTAAATTACAAAATTGTCAACAAATTGATTGAGTTTTCATCCTTGGCTGCTTACTAGAATTTCATTGGCGAAGCGTTTTGGCATATCCCGACAGTATACATTATCTGCCAGAAAAACTCGAGTGAAACTTCAACGTCAGCCTGGTAACTCTCTGCACAAGTACACTCTTTTCTATAAACCCTATCAAATACCAATTAATATCATCTATAGTGGCAGAGTTATTAAATTAAATGCGGTCCGTTTATATTGAGACATGTTTTACAAAAACTTTTATAACTAGATTTATTTACGTTTAGAAGTAATACATAAAATAGTAAGAATTCTTAATGTGCATCGATACGATAAAGCATACTTTCCAATGTATTTAGCAGACACGTTGAACACAACTGGTATTGGTGTACTTTAACGACTGACCACGTGGTTGTCTCAAATGGCACCGCAACATAACTTGTCTAACAGAGAGGAAATATTGCAGAACTAGCATTGAAAAAAAAAAAACTGGAAAAGCAGGCAACAAACGAATGTTATCTTTGGAGCGATTAGACCAAAACGGGGAATAAATAAGAAAGCAGGTAGACCAAGCATAAGCGATGCCGGTAGAGATACTATTTTTTTTTTATTGTGAGACCATCCATTGCGTTGAATCACAGGAAGATTAGAAGCATTTTTATTTCCTAAAAGCTGACATGAAATCTATTAAAATGAGCATTTATTTGGTTTATCTCTTGTTATAAAATCAAAATCTTACAAGACAGGCTCATAATGTGTACTCGACGCGCAGAGTGTACCTGGAGCCGTCGAGCGATATTATCGATAATCACCATCATCATATTATATGAATTGGAAGATTCTATTGTTGGTATTGGTTTTCCCGATATGTTTCTAGTCAGATTTTTTTTTCTAGAAAGACAACGGATACTTACGGCAGGGACTCCGTGAATTTGCCAACATCCAAAATGAAAATGATTTTGTGGAACGAACTGGGTTCGAACTTGGAACACCCAGATCTTTAGTACATATCGTTAACCACTTTACCATCATCACCTCCCGATATTATTGATTGTCTAAATACACTCTTCCATGATTATGCCAGAAAGTTTTTTATGAAAGTCGCTCTAGACAAGGCATGAAGCCAATTGATGTAAGAAACTAAACAATATTACTTCTAGATCAAAAGCCTGACAACGATAAATGTTATATGGAATAGATTCTGGCTGGCCCAGAAAACAGTAATTCTTCCCCCTTTGGTTAGTGATGGCAATCTGGGCGTATGCGATTGCTTAGGGAGTGTTCTGGTACACATGGTCTTTCAAAAGCCCCTCCCACAAAAAAATCTAGTGGGTTTTAATCCGGTGAATGTGCTAACTATTGATGACCTATCGATATGCAAATCAATGGTTCAGCTACTCCACTGTTAGCTGTGTTAGGAGTTGTTATTATTGTTGTTAAGCAATCTTTATTCATTTATGTGTGCATCAGATTATTATTGTTGGCGTTCGTTTCCCCGGTATCTTTCTAGTTAGAATTTTTCTAGAAACATATTGAGTACTTACGGGAGGAACCAAGTGAAAGTTATTCTGTGGAATGAATTGGACTTGAACTTATCATACCCAGTTTCAGTTTTTACTCAGACACGGTCACCTTCATGTGTTAAAAGTTGTTCCATCGTGTTGAACCCATTATCTTTCTATATGCCATAGCGGGCTATACGTGCCCTTCTAAATTTGTTAAATATCACAAGTCAATGCTCTATATCAGGGGTCTCCAAACTACGACCCTCGGGCCAGATCCGGCCCGTCAAAGTCATTAATCAGGCCCGTGGAGCTTTTATGAAAACTATAAACATATTTTTTAATTAAATTTTTAAAATGTGCAAAAATAGTTTGGTGATTTTTCTTTTTGTTTAGAAGATGATTGCACTAAAATTCAAAGCTAATAAGCAAAACGGTATCAAATACGTCTCTATCATTTCTGTTTTTATTTTGCCCGCTTAGCTCTAAAGTGTCAGCGACATGTACTCCAGGGCGAAAAATTTAGAGATCCCTGCTCTATATTGAAGTCACTGTTTCTCGGACATCGTTCTCAGAACAAAAAGGTTCGATTATGTATGGTTTCAAGATGACTAGTCGCGTATTGCACTTCTTAAAATGCATTGTCTTCTGACGGACTCCATCTTGGACATGGGTTTCGAGAACGCATAGTTCTACCTGATAAACAGAAGCGGGCTTAATCGCTGAACCATACATGCATGTTTTATCCGTTGTTCATACCATCTCATGCATAAACGATTTTGAAACGTATTCTTATTTCCTATCAACCTTGAAAGGGGCGGAAAAATCAATAATTAATGAATTAATATTAGCGGAGTTATTAATCTCAAATGAGTTATGTTTATACTGAAGCACCCTGTATATAGTTTTCCATTACTTGACACGCATCAAGTCTGGCATGAACACGATGTTCTTCCAAAGTGCATTATGCAACAACTTATTCACGTTTATATCAAAAGAGCAAAAGTATATTCACATGTAGAAAAAAATGGTTAGCAAAAAAAAAGTCGTTTGAGAAGAGTATGTTGAGTGGAAAGCTTCATATATTTCAGGTAAATGCGTTTTTATTATAAAGGAAAAAAAAACACGTTTTTGTTTTTTGTTTTTATTTTTTAAATCCCAAACACGTATGCTCTATTAAAATTATAGTGTTGTAAACAGCGTCTCAACCAGGTACGTAGATAATGGAGGATATTAACAGCTCCACTCAAATCAGGATTCAATATTAGGCGAGTTTAAAGTCTAAGGCACATTACAAAAACTACCTCAAGCATTTGAGTACACCTCTAATTGTGGAACAAAACTAAGGCATTCGGTATTTCCGTCCATCGATTTCGATGAATATCAAGAAATATCACTGATGATGTTGTAACTTGCGCGGGGAATTTTTGTGAAAAGAGTTGCGAAATCTCGAACCACAACCCTCTTGAGTTAGCATTGTTTAAAAACTCGTATCAAACACGTTTATAGACAATTTCAGGACGACTGGAAACAATTCTGAGATAAGCGGAGAGCACATACAACACCTGCTATTCCCAAATGGTCACCCATTTGGTACTGGCTAGGCTCATTTTTGCTTAACTTCGGTGATCTGACGAGAACTGGTGTGCCAACATCATTAGGCATTAATACTCGATGCCTCCGTTCAGTCTCGAAAGACAAGGGATACTCTCTGTAGGAGCAGCTGCGCGTGTGATTATGTGACAAGTGTTGCGCAATCTCCAACCACGCCTCTCTTGAATCGGCATTGCTTAAGTCTAGTGGCAAGAAGAAGTCCAGAACGACTGGAAACAATGCCAAGATAAGCGTAGAGCACATACAGCACCTGGAAGTCCCAAATAGTCACCCATATGGCATTGGTCAGGTTCAATGTTGCTTAACTTCGGTGATCTGACGGGAACTCGTGTGTTAAACGTGATTATGTCGTATCGTATTTAGACTAACTTATTAATAAACGTCTTAATACATTGTCATTTATTTTTAAGAGTAGATCCTACTGGAACAATGTTGCCGAATTGAAGCGTATGTTCTGACGGTAAGCCTACCATTGATCGGCAGAACTGCTGCAGTTGCTACAGATGTAGATGGTGCCTGGTTGCAAGATCTCTGTTGCAACCTAACAAACTGCTAGAACGAAGCGTTATGGCTGGCTGACAACTGCCACTGCCTAAATAACAAATTAGACGTCATTTGACAAAATTGCGAATGTGTGTGCCTCTGTGTCCGCATGTTTGTATGTATGCGCATGTGTTTTTATTTGTGGATGCGTGCATGTATGCGCATGTATGTAGGAGTATGCGTATCACTGTTGGCGTATGCATGGTGGTGTATGTAGCTATAGGAATGTTAGTACACGCGTGTCCGTACGTGTACATGCATGCGGGTGTATATCTGTGTCTCTGGTTATATGTGTCCGCTTACGTGCGTATTTTTGCAGGTGTGTGTGAGTGTATACACTTGTAGTGTATGTGGGGTAGGGATGAATTGGATATTTAAAATTATTTTTTAAGCATGTGTTTATGAAACGATAGGAAAACGTTATAAGTTGTAGTCAATCAATTTTCTCAAGAAACAGATAGGTAGATCCATATAAACATATTATATAGGTACACACATATTGTTGGCATTCGTCTGTCTAAGGAAATAAATGAGTTCTAAGACTCAGTTCATTGTCGAATTACGGCGTATGCTACAACTGTGTAAACATATCCTGATTGGCAGGCTCTGTTCCAGTTGCTACAGATTTAGACGGTGTCTGGTTGCGAGAGCTCTTTCGCAGCCCCTGTCATTTGTGCTCTCTCTTCTGACTCCTGTTCTCATTCGTCTTGGAACATGCGTTTATATATATATATATATTTAGCGGCTACAATCTTCAGATATAGAAAATTGAATGGAGAAAGAACTGTTGTATATGATATTTTAAGTAATGCATTGCCAATTTATAGTTTCCAATATATATTTTTTTAATTGAATCTTTGTCTTATATTTGACCTTCATTTATGTTTTTTTCTATTTTATTTTACACAAACACACACACACACACACACACACACACACACACATATATATATATATATATATATAGAAAGAGAGAGAGG
>NC_136500.1:63625151-63630151 GCF_053919585.1 Euprymna scolopes
AATTGACATTTCACTGTGATTCTTGTGTTTTTGCATGATTTAAGACGCTTGGTTGATTTACGTGTAAGGTTTTAGAATCGTTTAATCAGAAAAATAAATCCTTCTCCACAGTAATGATTCCCTGAAAGTGAATGAAATATACGTGTCTGTGAATAAGTATTCATATATATATATATATATATATATATATATATATATATATATATATATATATATATAACACTATGATAGATATATATATTGTGTGTATTTAGGCAGTATTTTTTCATTTAAACAAACAAGAAAGCAGTATTTTTTCATTGAAACAAATAAACCTAAAAATAGCAGAGAGCTTATGTGTAATAATCTCTTCTATTATTTTTCGATTTTTCTTATGTTTTTTTTGTGTGAAAATCAAAATAAAATATGTTCTATAGGTGTCACAAACGTTTTCGATTCCACTGCGAATCATCTTCGAGTTAAACTCAAATGAGCAAGTGTGCTGGGGAAAAAAACTCGAGAAGAAAGTAATTTATTGGACCTACATGATCGGTGTTCACAGAGGACATGGCACCATAGTGTTTTGCGGGTCACTATCGTTAGCAAGACAAATGTTGAGGTGAGAAATTTGGGTCACATGAAAGAAAGGTGGTGTTATGAGAAGCATTTTAAAATATTGTTACTGATTTCATAAGAAATGTTGTTTATTCTAGTGTTTAAGTGTTTTTTTTTTATGGAGATAGCTTCAGGTAACTTTTTAAAATGTGTGTCACAGTGTATTATTTTTGTGTTACCAAGATTTGCCTTACATCAAACGATGCCAGCCATGTTTTCGTAAATATTGATAAATTGCATTAGAATCTATACTATGCATGGTGAGCCGAGATAATATTTGATCCATTATGTGTAATAAAATCATTTGTTTTTAATCGTAAGAGATCAAAATTGGTGCTCAACTACGGTGTTCGAGCAATGAATTCTATCCATAAAAAAACAGTATAATTTGTAATATATACATTAAAAAATAGCATTGGTTGGATTGAGTTGAAATGGATGCTTCTGGCGATTATTTTAGGGTGATAAAACAGCGATTTCTTGTTTGAAAACTTATTAAATTCCTTTAATTGTAAATAAACAGATAAATAAGGAAAAACATTTACGTTTTATTTATTTAAAAATATTTACTTGAAACTGTTAAGTCTTTTGACAAAAGTTTATGTTTTCGAAAGGAATATTATTATTATTATCGGTATATTATTAATACGACATAATCTCGTTGACAAGCCGGTTCTCACAAGGTAACCGAAGTTGAACAGCATTAAACTTGACCAGTACCAGATGGGTGAAAAATTTGGGTTACATGAAAGAAAGGTGGTGTTATGAGAAAGATTTTAAAATATTGTAATTGGTTTCATAGGCCATATTGTTGATTCGAGTTTTTTTTTTGCGGGGGAAGGGGAGTATTTAAATGGCTTCCAGTACTTTTAGTGCTTTTAAATGATTCATGATGTATTATTTTTGTTTAGTTAAGATTTCACAGTTTTGCTTTTTATTTATTTTTTTTCTTTATTATGTAGATTTTGATAATTGCACTGGAGTTTTTTGTTAATACCACGTTGATGAAATTTATTAGTATTTGGAACTGCAACAAAATAATTTTTCGACATCGTTTATTGAAATAACGACCTTGACTCCCCACGTATACACTATTAAAAAAAATCTCGTATCACGTATTAGCCTCTTAGGGCGGTAAGTAAATATATATATACATTATTTTGTGAATAAAAAGTGACGAATAATATTTTATGGTGTTTTTTTTTTTCTAATAACCACGTTATCCGCTACTGCAGACGAATCCACCGTTGCCGTGCGGGAGTGGAACCGTGTTTGTTTTGCTGGAAATGGCAGATCCAGAGAAATGAAGATTTGGTTAGAAAAAAATTTTTTTTATTTAAACCACTATTCGTAAAATAAGGAGCTCTCCCACTATGTCCAGGCTAACGGGTCATTAAGTTCATTTTAACAGCCATTAAAAAAAGACATTTTCGGTGAAATAGTAAATCCGGGTCGATATTTTAACATTTCAACAAACAATCATTAAAACGTTAAACGAAGGCAAACACTTGTGGGTTATCGCTGGTGAGCGATCAAAAATGCATTAATAAAATCTTCATTCTTTCCGTCGTCGCTTTCCCCATGTATGTGGACGTTGATCCGTACAGTTGCATCATCCACACATATGGGGAAGCATATGCTGATATTCTCAACTCCAAACGGATAAAGCCCATGCATGCAAGCACAAAGAGACCTGCTGACACTTTTTAAATGGTTTTATTTTTTACAAGTGAGTCACCATTTTTAAGGCCCGAAGGCCACTCGGGGATAAGGGTTAATGAATGTAAGGTGTTGGTATAGTAATCGTTAATGGTGTAAAATGGTTAGAATTTAATTATTTATGGGGACGGCTCAACAAGAACTTATTTACATTGGATTTGAAGGCTTCCATGTGGCATTCAACCGGGAAGCAGGCCAGCGGAACAGTGTTCCATAAGCGAGCAATTATGGGAAATAAGCTTTGTTCAAATAATATGCGTTTAGATTTAGGCACAAATAGAGAGGAGGGAAACATATATAGTGGTTGTAGCTAGTCGAGTGTTTTTTTGTAAAGGTTTGGCAAGGAAGAACCATAGATTGGAGTTTAGTCGAGTAGTTGCCATGAAAATAGCGATGAGGCAAAGAAAAGCTTGTAACGTCTCTTCTGTGGAAGTGAGGCTGCGAGGAAGAGAAAAGAGCATCACTTACTACGTTTCGAAGCCGGTTTTGAACGCTATCGAGGCTGGATAGGGCGCGCCGAGCAGCTCCTGCGAACATATGACGTACCTGGCTCTCATACATATAGCGGATTGCATCGGCAGTGAGATATCTACTGGAGCGGTAGAATGATCCAATCATTTTTCTAGCGATCTTGGCAACAGATTTGACGTATATGTTCCATTTAAGATCAGGAGTGAATGGCAGTCCCAGAAGTTTGTCAAGACATGATGCTTCTTCAAGATAAGAGTTATTCATTTCAATTAAGACGTGGCGGGTGGAAGTTTGTGTACGAGGAAGAGACCATAATTAATTCTTTTCTTCATTTAGTTTTCTTACTTAAGCTTAAAAAAGGGTTGACGAACGGATAGTCTCAAGAAAATTAACTTTGATTTTTACATTGCTGGGTACGTCTAGTGTGACCGCTTCCTTCCCGTGAACTGCTTCGAAATTCTGTGTCGAACACGTGGCGCAATTTCCCTCTAACAATTCCAGACCCGCATGTTTTGTCTAAGCAATTGACCTCTTAAGCCTTGCATCAATCACGCCAGATGCATTGAGTCGATTTCGGTTCGCTGTCTGGCCGTTCTAACATGTACTTAATATAACGCTTCCGGAATTCATGCTAGTTAACATAATCTATTCATACAGGCTTATGGTCCCACTATATAATATGTTAAAACTGATAAGCTTACTTGTTTGGTTGGTTGACCAGCGAGGAAGGGCGTATGAAACGAGAAATAATCAAAAGAGAGCAAGAGGATGGTGTAATTAAATAAATTATTTGCATAATACGTCAGCCCATAAACGGTCATCTATCTGCTCTGTCGCTATGACAACAAGGGTTTTGATTGAATTGTGTAATTATGTATTATTTATTCAACACCAGAATCACTTGAGTTAAATTGTGTTAATTTTTTGACGTAACTGACATCTTTGACGCTTATTCGTTAAATATCGATAATTTACTTAAAACTGAACTTTTATTCTTTAACTGCCTTGATGTACTTTTAGAATCTGAATTTATTTATATTCACGTATGGTTAACGGGTGTATACAAGATGATACAAGCAAATTAATCTAGATTTTTTTTATCCAACGGACTCAATGAGATCTGAATTAATGTTGCTATATCATATAGATATTTATAATTATGAGTATAGATACGAGAAATAGAATGGAAATAAAGAAATACCAAAGAGAAATGGGAGTCCAAATTCAGAATTTAACCTAATTGAAAACAAAATTACAGAAAAGTCTTTATGGTGTACCCTTAACGGAACGAAAATGTTATATTCTAAAATTCACGTAAATTGATCAAGTAGCTGTTTTTAGCTAAATCATGTCCTATATAAAAAAAAATCTTCGTTAAATTACGTGATTATTGGCATATGCTATTTTCGTTCCGTGACGGATACAAACATCACGAAATTTTTTTTCTGAGCGTTTGGTAATTTTTAATTGGATTGACTTCTATATAGAAATCATTTTTTTTTTCTCTCTAAAGTATCGGTAAACTATTCCTAGTTATCCCCATACCATTAATGTATTTTGACTATAATAATTTGACTGCGTTATCTCCCTTTTTAGAAATCTTCAATTACTTTGAAATTAATATCGAGGAATATATAGAAACAAACAAAGATATTTATCGGAATAGAATGTAGTAATTGTTTATTTTCTCTTAGACGTTCTACTGAGAGAGCTATAATCCAGACATTATATCGGGACATTACGAAAATAATACATTTCTCGTTAGAGAGAGAACATATGAAAGCAATATTTTTCAAATCTTTTCAAACTTCTCCATTTTTAAATTCTTTACTTAATATTTCAAATCATTTCATTATTAAATAAGATGCAGAAGTTCGTAAGACATGATCTCTTTGAAGAGTAAAACATTGTTTTCAAAATGGCCAGATATAAAGGCTTATAACTCTCTAAATTGAATATATGACAGAAAGTAAACACTAAAATGTTCAATCTTGAATATCATTTATAATTTTATACATTTCCCAACTTGGTAAATTACCTGTTTGCAATATTCAGCATCCTCAATCATGTTTGGGATTTTCTGTGATAGTCTTCGATACCATCACCTGGATTTCGCAAAAAACATAATTATTAAGAGTATTTAAAATTATTCATTAACAACTCTTTATCTCTATGGCACAAGCACGTTGACACACCGGTTCTCGCCAGATCTCCGA